>NW_013548001.1:0-1587 GCF_000499425.1 Eimeria acervulina
GCTGTTTATGCGCTAATTGGCACAAACGGGTGAAGCCAACAATGGACAGATGAATACGGGCAGATGGGTAACAGCGCACCTGTAGAGAAACCTTTCAAAGAATTGTCTACTAGATACGCGTCTCAACAATCATAACGATGCACGCGGAACCAAGAGCAGAAGCACAAGCATACGAACAATCAGCTGAACAAGCCGATCGACAAACAAAGGGAAATTAGGGCCAAACAGCAAGTATTGGCGCTCAAACAACGAAACGAACATAAAGCTTGCCCTCATGCGCACCTATCCCTTGGAAGCCTCAGGAAGGAGCATACGAATGAAATGGATCAAATGCGCTCGCGCTGCTGATTACGGCCTCATACAGCATGTGGGCATCCTGCATTGCTCTTTAGCACCCCAGTTGCTGGTGATTGTCCAGCCGCGGCAGTTGTTGCTGCTGCCACAGCTGCAGGTAAGGGTCGCAGCTCATCCGCCGCAGCAATTGCTTTGCGTGTTGCCGCTGGCACAGCTTGACAACCAGTGCGTTCATCAATCTGGGCGGCAGCACCACTCCCAACAAGGGCAGCAGCAGCGATATCATTGTTACATTTCGTTCCATCAAATCCCTTTTTTTCCCTGTCATCCGTACTCTTCATGCTATGGCTGCTCGTGACTAGTAGGAGGAGACAACGGGCTATTGCAGCCTGGCTAGCCAGCTGGCTAGACGGCTAGCTAGCTACCCGCTTAGGGGTGAGAGGCTCATCTACCTGCATTCTGCCGCAGGGCGGCAGTCATTGCTGCTACCTCCACTGCTGTTCTTGTCGCATTTGCTGCTGGTCCAGTTCCGGGGTCGCTCATTGGCTTTCCCGCCACAGCAGCGCTTGATGCGTTTTGTGCGTTGTGGCTGCCTGAAGTGCGCTTCTTTTAGAGACAATTTCTGCTCCACCTTTTGCTGATCGTACACCTCTAACGCTTGCGTAGGGTCCCGCAGGCTGCTCATTTGGTGACGCTGCCGTTGCTGCCGTTGCTGCGCCTGGTGTTGCATCTCCTGCAACTGATGCAACACTAACAGCAATTGCTTCTAGTTCTAATCGTTGGCAGGAAGTTGGCGCTCACTTCCAGTTTTGCGTTGCACCACAGACGAAACCTACGAGAGAAGAACAGTCACGCCTGCTGCTGTCTTGCTGCTGCTGCTCCTGCTGCTGCTGCTTCTGCTACTGCTGATAGTGGTGGCCTGTGCTGTTCCCGCTGCCGCACGACGCTAGCAGGAGCGGCAGTAGTCCCGGCAGCAGAAGGTGTATAAACGGAAGCGGCTAGAGAAAAAGTGGGAGTGTTCCAGAAACTGTGCGGCAGCTCGTTTTTGCTGGGCCCGCCAAGCCAGTTGGGGGCTGACCGTTTCGCTTGCGCGAGCGCAAACACCAACAGCAGCAAAAGAAGCCGCAGCATCGTCAGGTGGCAGCGGATGCAAGTTTAGTTGCCCACGGGGCTGTCTCGTTACAATCCTAGTGCCCCTCTGTCTGTTGAAGAACGCCACCAGCGGCCATGAAATCCTCAAAAGGAAGACAAGCCCCTTTAGGCCGCTGAGGCAGGCAACTGCTGTCTGCTATT
>NW_013547999.1:0-2015 GCF_000499425.1 Eimeria acervulina
ATATATATATATATATATATATATATATATATATTTATCTGTCTCCTTTGGTTGTGCTGTCTCCTGTTTATATAAAAATGAAGACTTAATAATAAATATTTTCTTTTTGTTGCTGCTGCTGTTTGCTGCGGTGTATATTAAAAAGTAAAGGTTTAAATGCTGTCTCCTTCAAAAGAAAAAGAAAAAAAGGAGACAGTTATATTAAAGAAGAGACAGACATTTGCTGCTGCAGCAGCTCAAACACCAGAAGAGACCCTCCTCTGCATGTCAGCAGCACCGTCTCCCTCAGCAGCAGCAGCAGCAGCAGCAGCAGCAGGAGCAGGAGCAAGAGTTGGTGGTGGTTGTGGGGTGGGTGTTGCTGCTGCTGTTGCTGCTGCATCTGCTGCTGCTGCAGCAGCGGCAGCAGCAGCAGCAGCAGATGGGGTCTGAGGCGCCCAAGAGTTATTAGCAATAGGAACAGGATGTGAAGAAGAAGAAGACAAATAAAGATTTGCAGATAGAGCAGACCCCCTCTGGGGTGTATCCTTATCTAAATAAGGAGACACTTCATCGCTTACAGGCAGCAGCAATATGCTGCTGTCTCCTCCAGCGTTCTGCATGCAAGACAACAGCATAAAGGAGACAGATATTTTAAAGAGTCTTTAATAAAAAACAAAATAATTATCAAAGTATACAGACATAATAGACGCACAAAGAAAATATTAACTACCCAAATAAAAATACAGCAGCAGCAACAATAATAGCAGCAGCAGCAACAACAGCAGCAACGATAGCAGCAACAACACTAGCAACAACAGCAGCAACACCAACAGCAGCAGCAATAACAGCAGCAACAGCAGCAGCAATAACAACAGCGAAGGCAGCAGCAATAACCACTGCAACAGCAGCAGCAATAACAGCAGCAGCAACAGCAGCAGCAGCAGCAGCAGCAGCAGCAGCAGCAGCAGCAGCAGCAGCAACTTGCCATTCCCGGTGTTGTTTCTTCGAGAGGTGTCTCCTCTGGGGTACTGTTGGGGCTGCGTCCTCTACGTGTTGTTTGAGGGAGACAGGTGTCTCCTACATGATTGAAGCGAAGAGAAGACAAAGAATGCTGCTGCGACTCTGCTGCTGCTGCTGCTGCTGCTGCTGCTGATGCCCCTCCTCCTGCTGCTGACGCTGATGCTGCAGCAGAACCTCCTGACTCACCAGCAGGAAAGCGCAGCAGCTCAGCAGCAAAACGCTTCACCTGAAACGCTGTAATGGGCACCGGTAAAAGCCTGCAGCAGCAGCAGCAGCAACAGCAGCAGCAGCAGCAGCAGCAGCAGCACACGTACAAGAACGGAGATAACGCAGCGTGATATACAATACACACGCATTAAAACAAACAAAATATATTAAAGTTTATTTATTTATTTATTTATTTATTTTATTTATTTATTTATTTGCTTTCCCTATAGAATTTGTTTATATGCATCTTGCTTTATTTGCTTTTTATACATATTAGGGTTTAGGGTTTAGGGTTTAGGTGTCTCTCATCAGTATAAACCCTAAGACCCCCCCAACACATTTTTTTATCCTCATAATATTTGTTTATTTGCTTCCTGTTTCGTTTGTTTTTGTTTATTTTAGGGTTTAGGGTTTTAGGGTTTAGGGTTTAGGGTTTAGGGTTTAGGGTTTAGGGTTTAGGTGTCTCTCACCAGTATAAACCCCAAGGCCCCCCAAACACTTCTTGAAGGAGTTGTCTCTTTGGCTTCTTCTCATTTTTTATTTTTTTTAGCGACTCTACTCCTATAAACAAAAATAAAATAAAATAAAACAAAATAAAACAAACAAGTATCTGCAGATACACTTAAAATATGTTAATACAAATAAATAAACCCTAGATACGAGGTAGAAGGCCTCGCATTTAGAAAGCGCGGTTTAGGGTTTGGTGTTAAGGGTTTAGGGTTTGGTGTTAAGGGTTTAGGGTTTGGTGGTAAGGGTTTAGGGTTTGGTGTTAAGGGTTTAGGGTTTGGTGTTAAGGGTTTAGGGTTTGG
>NW_013547998.1:0-2150 GCF_000499425.1 Eimeria acervulina
TTGTTAGGCACGCGTGAAAGTGCAGTAACCCCTTTTCAGGATAGGAGAGTCATCAAGCCTTCATCATTGGCATGCGTTAGCTTGTGAGTTACCTGTATTTTTAGAGGTCTTCCAGCCTTTCCAACAGCAATGAGCAAACGCTAGAAACCAGCAACGCGATATTGTTGGAAGAATTCGCATGCAGATCTCTTCGTACTCAGGATTGCGCAGCGCAGATGCGGCGGGGGGACACAGATATCTGCTTACTGCTGTTGGCGATAAACTGCTATAAATAGTACACCTTTACTGCGCAAACGATGGGTCGTTGATAATGCTTTGGGAGGGGAGCAGTTGTTAATGGCGTATTCCCAGAGGTTTGAATGTACGACGCAGGACGTGAGCAAGCACATGGAACTGATGGTTGTGAAAGAATCACGGAGAACTAAATCTATATTGGGAATGCTACGAATGTGACAATCTCAGTTGACTTGCGGTTCCGACACACCCTTAGAGGGAAAAGGTGACTAAGCGGAGATTGTTGCTGACGATAAGGCGACGTCGCTCCCAGCTGCAAAGGCAAGAGTGAGACGACCACGCTTACTGCCCCTGCTTTTGACAGTCGTTCCCAACCTTCAGTTTGATCTCCACCGAATGTGATCGACGCAGGGCGTAAAGTTGCACTACCCACGCGAGACAATCTTTGGAGGAGCTGTATATATGTTGGGCGGGCAGAATGCTTGTTTCTGGCAAGCGGTACGAGAAATCGGCGAGTGTAGAAGAAACAAGTTGGATAGCAGGATTGATCTCTCCTGAAGGCGACACTTCCACAGTGGAGGCAAACTAGCTCAGTAATACCTTGCAAAAGGTGTTACCGTGGAATATCGTTGTACATTGGGCTCAGCAGGTTGCTGCGGGGTGCTTGCGGGTGACCCTAGGGATGTTGAGTAGCGTGTGCTGAGCACATCTGCGGATGAATACGCGAAGATAGGGAAATTCGTAGGTTGCATCGCCAACATCCCGGGCTGCTTCTGCACTTGCAAAGAAATGAGAAGACTTTCGTGCCTGTGGCTGTGGTGATTGGGTCGCCAAGGGGTACGCTGTGCAGCATCTGCCATCGGAACGAAAATAGTTGGTGCGTTACAAATGCTGCCGAGCAGATTCGCCTTCTTGGGGTCCAAATGCAGAACTTCTGTAGTGCTGCGATGAGGACCGTTATATGTTGTGCAGGATCATGAGGCGTTGCAGGCGACTTCCTACAATTCAGAACCTCACATGACCGGCGCAAAAACGTATGCTGAGTACAGCATACGGGAAACGTTCAGAAAGTGCGCCTGGATCCTGGAAAGTAGCATGCAGTGCAGGTGATTGTAGGCTGGCAAGGATTTTTTCGAGATATCCATCGGGATAGGCATTGATTCCGGCACACCGTACTTCTGGCTTTTGCTTTAAACTGAGCAGGATGTATGTCTACAGAAGTGACGATGGCTCTAAACCTGCACAGAGTTGTGTCTTTTCCCGGAAAGATAAGCGGCAACCAATTTTAAGGGGCCACAGATGTGGGAGATGTATGGCCTGCCAACCTATGAATGACACAGTTGGTGAGCGTTCCGCTAAGGCGTACACGGTTAGTCAACACACCTTGAAGAAATCCGTCCATTCGGTATTTTTGATATACAATCTGGTGGATCTTGCATGGAGCTACACAGAAAAACTTGCTTACACAAGAGCAACATATTGTCGTAGCTCTACGAAATGTGCATTTGAACACTCTTGTCAATTGTCAAGACCTGGGCAGTCCAACCAACGCTCGTGGTGAAACAGAGCATGAATGCTTGCATAACATTGCATTTTGTGGACTGCTGACCCCGTACAATTCTTCGCACACGGGCTGGGGAAAACAAGAAGACGCTGAGCCGCTTCGATTCATAGGGACCTGATTATGCAGCTGGGGCACTCTCGTTTGCCCTTTCCAGCGCATGCCTTCAAGGCTAATGAAGCACACGTTTAGGTGCCTGCTCGTGGCACAGCACATGCTTAAACCAGAAGAACAATGCGACGAAACGCCACTGCCGCCATCAAGATCAGAGCAAGTGGTTTGTGGCATCGCCGCGATCCAGGCAGTGCGTTTGAGGGTTTTCGTAACGCACACAAGTGACTTTACTGGATGTAGC
>NW_013547997.1:0-2636 GCF_000499425.1 Eimeria acervulina
GAATGCACGGCGCTGCAGTTGCCAAATCCAATGCAGTATTTAATACACAGCTAAGCCTGATCTTGCATTTATGCGCACTTCCTGTGTGGCAATATACGCTGAACGCTACACACCCTAGCATGAACCAGCAAATAGTATCCAGCCCCCATCAACCCACATGCGCACCAGCGCATTGCTTCCTCAAACGCACCACTAAATGCCTGCTCAACCACAAAATGACACAGTGCTCCACATACACACCCCCTGACCTTCCTCCAACATTAGCTGCCCGTCTTGTCCTATGCAAAGGCATCCACTCCAACAAATACCGCCCACTGAAATCCTCCTAACCAACTGCCAACATACCACTTCGGCTACTCCTTAACCACAACGCATACTCAACAACCGCCGCTTCTTGTCACACACCTCACACTACATTGCGCCCAGTTAGCTCCACCCCACTCGCCACTCAAGGCACAGCGCTGCAGCTGCCAAATCCAGTGCAGGGGCTAACACGCGGCTGCGCCTGATCTCGCATTCTTCCCGACCTGATGTTTGGCAATATACGCTGAACGCTACACAGCCTATATACGCTGAACGCTACACAGCCTATCCAGTGCAGGGGCTAACACGCAGAATCCAGTGCAGGGGCTAACACGCAGCTGAGCCTGATCTTGCATTCTTCCCGACCTGATGTTGGGCAATATTCGCTGAACGCTACACAGCCTAGAATCCAGTGCAGGGGCTAACACGCGGCTGCGCCTGATCTCGCATTCTTCCCGACCTGATGTTTGGCAATATACGCTGAACGCTACACAGCCTAGGGGCTAACACGCAGCTGAGCCTGATCTTGCATTCTTCCCGACCTGATGTTGGGCAATATTCGCTGAACGCTACACAGCCTGGGCTAACGCGCAGCTGCGCCTGATCTTGCATTCTTCCCGGCCTGATGTTTGGCAATATACGCTGAACGCTACACAGCCTTGAGCTCCACCGCACCCCCCGTCAATGCACACCGTCGCAGCTGCCAAATCCAATGCAGGGCCTAACACGCAGATGCGCCTGATCTTGCATTCTTCCCGACCCCATGTTTGGCAATATACGCTAAACGCTACACAGCCTAGAACGAACCAGCAAACAGTATCCAGTCTCCCTTAACGCGCAGGCAAACCAGCACATCGCTTAATCAAACGCACCACTAAATACATCGTAACGCACAAACTGATCCAGTGCTCCTCCTACACAACCCCGGAGCTTACTCCAACATTAGCTGCCCGTCTTCCCGTATGCAAATCCATCCACTCCAACAAATATCGGCCATTCAAATCCTCCTAACCAACTCCCAACACAAAACTTCGGCTCCTTCGCAATCACAACCCATACGCAAAAATCCACCGCTTGCTCTCAAAGCCTTTGCACTGTCTTGTCATCAAATACCTTCCCCCTAGCCGGCACGCAATCCACAGCACTGCAGCTGCCAAATCCAATGCAGTGTTTCACACGCAGCTCCACCTGGTCTTGCATTTACCCGCACCCCCTGTGTGGCAATATACGCTGAACGCTACACAGCCTAGCATGAACCAGCACACAGTATCTAGCCGCCATCACCGCGCACGCACGCCAGCTCATCGCCTACTCAAACGCACCACTAAATACCTGCTCAACCACAAAATGATACACTGCTCCACCTACACAACCCCTGACGCGCTGCAGCGGCCAAATCCAATGCAGTGTTCAACACGCAGCTAAGCCTCATCTTGCATTTATGCGCACCTCCTGTGTGGCAATATACGCTGAACGTCTACGGAGCCTTGCACGAACCAGCACACAGCATCCAGCCCCCATTAACGCGCAGGCAAACCAGCGCATCGCTTCCTCAAACGCACCTGAAGATACCTGCTAAACCACAAAATGATACACTGCTCCACATACACAACCCCTGACCCTCCTACAACATTAGCTGCCCGTCTTCCCGTATGCAAAGCCATCCACTCCAACAAATATCGTCCACCCAAATCCTCCTAACCAACACCCAACATACCACTTCGGCTACTTCCTAAACACAACCCATACTCAAATACCCACTGCTCCGTGTCATTTAGCTTACCCCGACGCCGCACTCAATGCACAGAACTGCAGCTGCCAAGTCCAATGCAGTGCTCAACACGCTGCTAAGCTTCATCTTGCGTTTATCCGCACCTCCTGCGTGGCAGTATACGCTGAACGCTACACAGCCCAGCATGCACCAGCACACAGCATCCAGACTCCATCAGCTCCCACGCACACCAGCGCATCGCGTCTTCAAATGCACCACTAAATACCTGCTCAACCACAAAATGACACGCTGATACACATACACCAGCCCCGACTTTCCTACAACATTAGCTGCCCGTCTTCCCGTATGCAAAGGCATCCACTCCAAAAAATATCATCCAGTCAAACCATCCTAACCAACCCTCAACATAAAACTTCGGCGGCATGCCAAACCCAACCCATACGCAGAAACGCACCGCTCCCTGTCAACCACTTTACACTATGTTACCTCCAATTATCTTACCCCCACTCCCCACTCAATCCACAGCGCTGCAGCTGCAAAGTCCAATGCACTTTTCAACACGCAGCTGCGCTTCATATTGCATTCATGCGCACTTCCTGCG
>NW_013547996.1:0-2652 GCF_000499425.1 Eimeria acervulina
AAGGCCTTGAACTGGAATTCGTTGGCAAGGTTATGCAAAACCTGTGTTGCTGTCGTGCACATGCGCCAAGAGGGAAGGGCAAGTTTGCACACATTTGGAAACGCATGTGCGCGCAAGCGGAAGCCAACCGGGCAGGTTTTGCAGTGGGGAATCCGCGTCGGTAATAGCAACCACTCGAGCTTCGGAGTTGTTACGTGTGTTGCATGATGCACCCTAGCTTGCGGCGCAGGGGGTAGGTGTTGTATTTATAAATCCGGGGGAACTAGTGGGCAGCGAAGGAATGTTGCGAGGAACGCCAAACTAGCACGCACCATAAAAGGCGTGGCCCGTGCATGCGGTTGTGGAGGCCCTGCGCAGCAGTGCCACCGAACATTGACGCATTGAGCAGTTCATGTTGTCTGAGGAGGCGTGTATGCTGCGATTTCCACTATGCAAGTATTGGACAACGCATCTGTTCTTCTTCGGAATACCGCAGGGGAAACCACTTCCAACAGTGTACTCCATCGGTAGGTGTACTGCATGAGGAAGGTGGCTTGATGATTTGTCTTTCACGGTTAAGTTGGCACGCTGCCTAGTTCGAAGTGTGTATGGCTTGCACGATGTGCGCATGGAGTGGAGACCGGAATGGAGCTGCCCAAGCAGCTGGCTTGTTTGAGCAAGACGTCACAGAAGGTGCGCTGCTTCAAGAGCACACATGCAAAGTTACCCAAGGTCCTCCACAAGCTGTGCAGGGCCCTCATGTGCCTCTGCCAAGTAGCGTATATTTTCCAATAATGAAGAGATGCTCCACGGGAAGAGAAAATCTGCACGCTTGTAGAACCTTTGCGAATGCAGCAACTGGAACTGCTAATGAGAGGGTGAAGGCTTGCCAGCCCATGGAAGAGCAAGTTGGGACGCACTGTAGTCAGGCACTGCTTTGGTTGCGGCCTCAACATCTCCGCTTTTGCGTAGTTCCTCGCGCATGGCACTGCTTGAGGGTGGGAGTGGTTTAAGGCCTTGGTTTCCGGCAGTAGTGAGCAGGAAGATGCGGAGTGGGCCGTCTGTTGTGGTGGGGTGGTCACTGAGGCGCCACCACCAGGGGAGCCGCCCAAAATCTACGGGCAGGCAGGTGTGGATTAATTAGTTGGTTATCAAAGCATATTCAGCATAACGCATTGTAGAGGCCATTCGGCGCACCCTCTTTGGGGAATATCGATGGCGTATCAAATGCCGACGTGATCGCGGCTTCTTAGCTGCTCATTAAGAAACGCGGAGGGAGCTTCTGCAAGGGAAAGGGTGGAGTATATTCAAACGCTGTGTAGGTGTAGTGTTGTGCCATTTCGGGCGTGGCCAAGTGTCCAAGCGTGCTGTTAAGCCAGCGCTTGTGTGAATGAGTGTTGACGAAGGGAAGTTGCGTCTGAGTCGCTGGTTGCATGCAAGCCTCCAAGGACAGCCCGGAACGCGCATTACCACACAGGGAGTGAGTAGAAATACAAGTTGAATTGAAGCTGCCTGGTTGTCGCTGCGATGGGGTTGGAGGCTGGAGCCCTGTGCTGACTAGCAGTTGTTGGCCAGCTGGCCAGCGAACGCATAAATGTATAGAGTGTGGCAAGAATGGCCCGGGTTTTACTAAGGTTTAGTACAAGAAAGAGCAAACGTGGTACGCGCCCAGCACTTTAAAGTTCTTAGCCAGCTGGATGCGCACCGCGTTTGCTGTTTCTTTTGCAAAACCTTATTAAAAGGACACATGAGTGCTGGAAAGTTTTTGTTGTGGGTTTTAAGCCGTAGACCAGTACTGGCAGCTGGGCGTGGGGCGAGCTAGGTTCCTCTTCGAGCTCTGCTCTTTTTGGCCCACTTAGAATCTAAGCATTTGACCTCTCGTCTTTCGTGGTGCTCCTCGTCTCTCGGCTGGAGAGATCCACATCAGATATGCCAGTGGATTGCAGGAAGTGCGTCGCCAGCTGGTCGACCTTCCGGGTATGGCCGCATTGGTGTAGGATCTGTTTGGGGGAGTGTAGGGCTTATCATTACCCAAGCTGCAGGTCGTTTGAATTTGTGGAGGAGGACACGGACACCGCCATGGGAGGGACTTAGTAAGGAACTGGGAGCGCCAGCTGCTTTTGAGACATTGGCGCCGTTTGCCACATGACGACACCGACGTTGAGCAGGCAGAGCGCGATGGACTGCTTAATGTGCACAGGCAGGCTTTCTCCGTAGCGATAGCGATAGTGAATTCGTTGGTTTTTTTGTGACTGAGGCGTTGCAAACGAATGGGGAGATGCGTGCGGGTGATAGTCGAGGCGCAAGTGGGCGAGCAACGATACGCTCCCGCAAAGCCTTGCTAAATTAATCCAAAGTTCTCCAACGTAACGGCGACGCTTGGTGCGAAGCTTTTCCACGCGCGCTGCGGGTGCCCGTTTTCGCAGTTTGGATCTAGGCGCAGGATACGCTTTGGCCTTGAACTGGAATTCGTTGGCAAGGTTATGCAAAACCTGTGTTGCTGTCGTGCACATGCGCCAAGAGGGAAGGGCAAGTTTGCACACATTTGGAAACGCATGTGCGCGCAAGCGGAAGCCAACCGGGCAGGTTTTGCAGTGGGGAATCCGCGTCGGTAATAGCAACCACTCGAGCTTCGGAGTTGTTACGTATGTTGCATGATGCACCCTAGCTTGC
>NW_013547995.1:0-2151 GCF_000499425.1 Eimeria acervulina
ACGCAGCATTCTCTAGTTGATGTGGGGAGAAATCATTTTCGCGTGTAGCACAGAACCGCTGGGCTGAGGCAGCTTGCGGGCGCGTTGGTGGCTCCAATCGATTTTTGCCGCTTGCCGGGATTACAACTGCAGCAATGCGTGCGATGTAATGGGCCTGCGTGTATGTTACTGCTATGCTGTTGGTGGAAGTGGAAAACTCGCTATCTTGAAGTGCTAGTTCCTCCTAAGGAGAGGCTGTTGCCGTGCGTTGATGCAACTTGCGACCATCCGTGCTCAGCGGTGTTCTCATTGCTGGTGGCACACTTGAAATGCAAATACAATGCTGCAACTGTAAGTGGGGAAGTTTGGGAATTTGTTGGTTGGGTGGAGTCACGTGAACGCAGGCGCGCGTCGCAGAGAGAGGTGCAGTTGTTGGGTGCGTTGTGAGCATCTTGTAGCACCACTACAGGCGTTGCTACTTCCCGCCGCATAGCTGACGCGATTCTATTTCTACTGCATCGCATGGCGACTGTGAAGCTCGCGAGCGTTTTGACCTGACCGTCCAGTTACTGAGTGGACTCGTAGTATTGACGGCGTTTGCGACTTGCTGAAGCCATACAGAGGCCGGGTTTCATGGTTAGACAATTGGTGCTGCACACTCAGTGGTCTGCGTTGGTCACCGTAGGCATACGTTCTCGGTAGCTGACGAGCAAAGGGGGCGTTAGCTGGATCCTCATCTCCTTCGCGTGACCGGAGTCGCGGTTGCGCAGATGTATCTGCTCAGTACAATGGGCTTCTCCATGCAGTCCACCTTGTAGTTTGATCGGCATGCAAAGGCTCTGGTTGAGATTCGGTGCTGCAACACGTTCTTCCTCTGCATCGTCGCTGTAGTAAGCCGAAGTGCTCAGATATATGCATCGGTGCGTGTTTGCACGGGAGGATCGAGTCGGTAGCTTGGTGCGCCCTAGAGCCTGTGCACGCTGCTTTGTGGCGAGTGGAGATAGCTGTGAGATCACATAATAGATCATGCGCCCTAGAGCCTGTGCATGCAGCTTTGTGGAAACGGGGGATAGCTGTGAGGTCACATCACACATCATACTCATTCTCCGGAACGGGCTAGTCAGAATATGGGTGCTCAACATGGAGCATCGCTGGGAAGCGTGCCTTATGCAGCTGGTGGGTAGAGAACTCACTACAAGATTCTCAAGGTGAAGTGGAAAGAAATAATTTTCGCATGAACCACAGAGATGCTTAGCAGTGACAGTATGCAGTCGAGTCGAGTTAACGGCTTCGTTGGGCGTTCGTCGCTTGATGGGGTTACAACTGCTACTCTTTGTGTGACGCTACTAGCGTTCCTGTGTGCTACTGCTGTGCGTATGGCGGAAGGGGGATGCTAGCTATCTTGACATGCTCTTTCTTTGTAAGGAGAGTTGGGTGGCGTAGGTCGATGCAATTCGCATTCGTCTGCGCGCAGTGGTGTGCTCATTTCTGCGGGCATAATCAAATTTAAAAAACAATGCAGAGAGTGGGTTGAGAGTGAAGCACGTGAATCCGTTGGTTGGGTGGAGACGCGTAAAACAGGGATGCATGCCAAAGAGAGGTGCAGTTCCTGCGGGCGTTGCCGGACGCTCAAATGCTCGGAACCGCCGTTGCTAGTACCAGCCGCATAACCGATGCAGGTGGTCCACTATTGCCTCGTATGACGACTGCGAAGGCGGTAAGCGTCTTGATACGAACGCCCAGTTACTGACTAGACTCGTAGTATAGGTAGGGTTTGCTACTGGTTGAAGCAGTGGTTGAAGCAATAAAGGTGCCATGCTTCACACTCAACCAATTTGTTCTGAGACAGCCAGAGCTCTGCGCTGAACCCAACAGGCATACGTCCAAGCCAGGCAAAGTGCAACACGCCCTTGACTGGACAGGCGGAAGCTCACATGCGTCTGCTCAGCAGCCTGGGTTTCTCCTTTCCGCTCACCTTGTCGTTTCATCGGCTTGCAAAGGCTATGCTTGCTGTTCAGTGTTGTAACACGTCCTTCCGCTGCATCGTCGTTGTAGTCAGCCGAAGTGCTCAGACATATGCAGCGGTGCGTGCTTACATGGGAGGATCCAATCGGTGGCTTGATGCGCCCTAGAGCCAGCTGATGCTGCTTCGTGGAAACGGGAGGTAGCTGT
>NW_013547994.1:0-2084 GCF_000499425.1 Eimeria acervulina
GAAACGTAGTTGTACGGGTGAAAAGGGTGGAAGCCCGAGTAGCAAACGCACGCGTCACAGCACAACAGCGCAGCAAGATCCCGATAGAGGAACACAACGCGCGGCCGAGAGAATAGAACAGAGCGAACCAGTAAGCACAAACGCCTTGCACTCCCGAAGAGCAAGGCGGACCTGAATTAGCTGCACACAGGAGAGCACAACAATCCTGCGAAGCAGCACAAGGCAGAACAGTAGCAAACACACTCCTGGCAGACCATCCGAGGCCGTCGGGACACCGACTAGAGGTTCGGGTAGAGGAATAGAAGCAAGATATGTAGGAGCAGCCACTCCCGTTGAGTTCCGTTGAGGCTAATATACAGGGTTGAAAAGCTGAAGAGGTTCGCCTAGTGCTGGGTAAGGCCCTGGGTTCTTCGTCCTCCGGTGGTCGCGGTGGCTTGCATTGTCGACTTGCCCCAATCGGGAGATGTAAACACACCTTCTAAGCTGATTTTCTCATACGGTTAAACAAAAGCCAGGTTTTCCCTACCACATCACACGAAAAGCAAAAATATCACTGCGCGAATGCACAACTAAAGGTGGCTGAGTTCCTGCACATGTATGTGATAACTCGCAGAGACCATACAAAACGCACTTTTATCTCATTTGACCAGGATGCCGACAACGCGAGTTGATTTCTGAGGATCTCCTGCGCGACGTAACCCCTCAGAAACATATAGGGGCTCCCACTGACTTTCCGAAGCCCACAGCAAGCATGGGTATATGATGCTCAACTTACAGTTGGGCTGTATCTAACTATTCTGTGCCAGCTGTTCTGTCACGACTCAAGTGCTTTCCGGTGCCAAAAATTCTCTCGCTGTGGTCTACTCTCGTCCCTCTTCCTACAGCCAGGTCAACGCGTCTGCCGCTGAAGGCAATGTTTCTCAAAGTTTTGGACTGGGCACCACCCTGTGGGGCTTGCAAACCAGTCGTTCCTCCCTTGTTACTACGACAGCTGCTGGGGGAGCACGCGTATTTTCATCGTATTCGCACTTATTTTGATGGGCAACAGCAGCAGAGGGCGCGGTCATAGGAACATATGCTAGGAACACTAGCAACAGCAGAAACAGCAGTAGCAGAAAAGTTTGTTACTACTGCAGGTGCTGCTGCTGCTAGCGCTTACTTCTGGCGCGCAAAATTCTGAATCTAGACTGCTGTAAGCAACTACGGTTAACGCATTGATGCGCACGCGTGGGGAAGCTGGCGTGCTAGGCAGCGGCTTCCACGTTCACACAATTCGATTGCCTATCGCGTGCTACGGGCTAACTGGATGTGCAGAGAATATGGGCTGTTCCTTTTAAGCATGCAAAGGTAACGACCTAAAGACTTATTGTCAAGAGGTGGTGTACACAGTCGGGACACTCCATAAGGATGTCGCACGCTGTTACTCTTAAGCCTCTGGCGTAATGGAGGAGCCTCACATGAACCTTCTTATCTGACAGGACAGTTGGCGGCTTTCGGTCCTACCACAAGCTCTGCAGGTGCCACTTCCTCTCCTAAGAAGGATTCTGGTCATAGGAATGCTATTCGGCAAGGTCCAATGCAACGCAAGTAATCTAGCAAAATGCAGCTGCTTTGAGAAAGCCACTAGCAGCGGTAGTTAAAAGCGCTGAAGAAGCAAACAACACCAAGTAGCCAGTTGATACGGAAAATCGGAAAACTGCATGGCGTGCATTTGCTGCAGGGGCAACTGTCCACAGAGCGCCTGAAGGAACAGGTTGTGTGGCCGTCCCTTCCACTTTTAATTGATTCCATTTTATATACCATCAACAAGAGGCACTTTGATTGGTTCGTTAGCAACGTGGGCGTCCCATGACTATAGCTAGCGATAGTCATGTGCCGCGTTTCCCTGCAAGAGCTGTGTTACCCACTCGAACGATTGGTGCACTGCTTCTGCATCCTTTTTAGCCTTAACCGACAATAATAACCTGTTTTTTTAGAACAATCACCCGAATAGTTGACCACACCAGCGCTACCTGTGGCAAGCATCCTTCAGCCAACTGCGCAGCACTCGTATCTTACGGAAACTTGAGTACTGTAGATACCCC
>NW_013547993.1:0-1753 GCF_000499425.1 Eimeria acervulina
GTAATAAATATATATATTATATTTATTACATATATTATATAATATATAATATATATAATTTATTATAAATATAATTACCAGAGTAAGGATTAGCCTGAAGGTCGTCATTGATTGTATTTGTTTGTAATTCAGCAGCGCTTTGAAAGTAAATTTTTTTCTTATGAAATTCTAAGAGCAAATTAAAAAATTCATTTGTAGAAATACTAACACTTCTTTTTTCGTCAAGTTTTACAGCTTCAAGAACGCCTAAACAAAGCTCTTTAAAGCTGCTTCCTCCTACGGGTGTAGTATTAGTCAGTGCTGAACATATCTTATGATTTTGTTCAAGAAAAGATAATACTGAAGGCTTCTTAAAGATAGACCGAAGAGTTTTTCTCTTTCTGCTAAAACATATACGAAGAAGTCCGTTCCATTCACGAAAGTCTACCTGAATAAAAACAACAAACACATTGTTTTACTCTGCTTTTACTTTTAATGCAATAATAAACAGCAATAAAGATTAAACTCAATATATTCAGAATAAATAAAGAATACACAAAGAATAAATAAAGATAAAACAGAAAAAAGAATAACAAAAAATTATGTTTTAGAGGCTTCAAACCGAAAAAACGAATTTCTATGAAAAACCCACAGAGAGTTTATAACATAAGATAAATTAATATAATATGCATTCTTTAAAATGTTAGCTAAGTATATATATATATATATATATATAAATATATATATATATGGATATAATATTATATTATACAATATTATATTAAATTATATTATTCCGAATCATGAAAGAACAAAATAATAAAACAAAAAATAATAACAACAACAGTAATAACCGTAAGAACAGCAACAGCAACAATAGCGATAATAACAAATAATATATAAATAAATAATGAAAACAAGAATAGAGATAAGCGAGTATAATAATAGAATATTGGTCATAGCTTACCGGTAGTATTTCTTTCTTAGGGACGATCTTAACAATAACAGAATTAACTTTAGGCGGAGGCCTAAATGAATTTTTATCGACTTTACACACCCGAGTTATCTTAGCAAACAGTTGAGCATTTGCAGCTAAGCGGCAATACTTAGGGTCTCCAGGCTGTGCTAACAAACGCTCTCCGAATTCTTCTTGAAACATCAACACTGCGCACCTGAAAAACAAAACAAAAACAATTATTATTACTAGTTCTAGCTGCTAAAAATACAGACATCTACAGATATATATATATATACATATACATATGTATATATATACATATATATATGTACATACATATAATATATATATATATATATATGTACATACACATAATTTATATATATATATATATATTGGGGGTAGTCAGAGAAAAAGAAAAGAAAAACAAAATGCAATGCAGTGTTAAACATCGGGCTGAGAGAAAATATCTTTAAAAATGAATTCGGTATTCAAGAAGAGAAAAGTCAGATGGCTCTGTAATATACAAACTCATATGCATAAGTGTGTATACATTTGTATACGAAAATAAGCAAAGATATATCTATATATATATATATATAGATATATATATATAGATATATATATAGATGCATAATTATATACACACACATATGCATATGCATATGTATTTACATATACGTGTACATGAATACATGTATATATATATATATATATATATATACATGTATATATATATAGAGCAAACTTATGCATGCATACATATACTTGTAGATATATACATGAACATATACGTGCATATATATATTCTTATAT
>NW_013547992.1:0-2017 GCF_000499425.1 Eimeria acervulina
CAAACCCTAAACCCTAAACCCTAAACCCTAACCCCCAGCATAGACATAAATCCTCGCTTGTGTAGGTGCTGCTCTGTACTCTGAGGGTTTGGGGTTTAGAGTGTACGCTCACCGTTTTCTGCTGGTTTCTTCAAACCCTCCTTGGGTGGTAGCAGAAGCCGCCGGCTCTGAGTCACAAACCCTAAACCCTAAACCCTAGCATAAACCCTCGGCCACTAGTGTAGCAGAAAGAAACTTTAGGGTTTACGGTCTCCCCTTCCGCCTTAAGTCTGAGCCCTCTACTTGTTCTCTTCTGGGGTCTAGGGTATGCATGGGACCTAGGGTTTAGGGTTTAGGGTTTAGGGTTTAGGGTTTTTCGAACCCCCGCGGTTTTTGCTGCCTTTCGGATGCGATGGTGGGGCGCCTTCTCCTCGCCAGCCTGAGCATAACACGTAAACCCTAAACCCTAAACCCTAGCAGTAGTACGTTGCTTACGAGTGTCTCGAGCTTGCAGTGCACTACAGAGTATATAACATAACAGGTTTTATCAGGGTTTAGGGTTTAGGGTTTAGGGTTTAGGGTTTGGCTTGCCTGTGATTCTCGGGTCGTATTTGAGGGTTAGCTTCAGGCAGCTTACGCTTTTGTCGGCTTTGCTCATTAAATTAAAAATAAATAAATCGTTAACATTGGGGAGGACCCTCAAATCAAACTGAAAAAGGGTTTGAGGAATACGCAGAAAATTCACCGGGTCCTGTGCAGCACACAAACCCTAAACCCTAAACCCTAAACCCTAAACCCTAAAAGCCTTACGCATCGATCCCCTCTTGCGTTGCTGGCACATACCAAGGTATGCATACTGCAGTCAGTGGCTGATAGGTAGGGTTTAGGGTTTAGTTAGGGTTTACAGGTTAGCTAGGGTTTAGTTCGGGTGTAGTTAGGGTTTAAGGTTTTGTTAGGGTTTAGGGTTTAGGGTTTAGGGTTTAGGGTTACCCGCTGCGTCGCCTGAGACCTCTCAAGGCTGAGGGTATGAAACTGAAGGGTTTGCAGCAGCAGGGAGAGTCTGTCTTTATCCTGCAGCCACAAACCCTAAACCCTAAACCCTAAACCCTAACCCTGGCCCAAGAGAGCGAAGGGGGAAGACTGCCCGCCTGCACGTGCTATCTGCTGCAGTGTGAAAAAGGGTTTAGGGTTTAGGGTTTAGGGTTTACGATGGGTTCATGCGGATGAATCATCGGCTGCCAGTTGCCGTACTGCGCCAGGTCCAGCGGCGTCTGCTCGCAAACCCCAAACCCTAAACCCTAAACCCTAAACCCTAGCCCTAGACTATATTTTTAGTATGCGTCTGTCTGGGGTTTGCAGTGTATGGGGAGTTGCGCCTGCAGAGCTTAGGTTTTAGAGTTTGCGCAGAGGTCACTGATTAGGGTTTAGGGTTTGTGTATACATCATTTTGGGGGTGTCTGCAGGGTTTAGGGTTTAGGGTTTAGGGCTTGTGTGTACATCATTTTGTGGGTGCCTGCAGGGTTTAGGGTTTAGGGTTTAAGGTTTAGGGTTTGTGTGTACATCATTTTGTGGGTGTCTGCAGGGTTTAGGGTTTAGGGTTTAGGGTTTGTGTGTACATCATTTTGTGGGTGTCTGCTGGGTTTAGGGTTTAGGGTTTAAGGGTTTAGGGTTTTAGGGTTTAGGGTTTAGGGTTTGTGCATACATCATTTTGTGGGGTTCTTGTGATCTGACAGAAGGTGGCGAGGGCAGCAAAGTCTACAGGGGGTATAGGAAGCGAAAACCCTAAACCCTCAGCAAGGGTTTGCGAGAACCACAAAACCCTAAACTGTCCATGAGGGTAACAGATAGTTTTAGCTGCTTTCGCACATGAGAATATAAAATGATGAAGCCGCAGCTGAAAGAGAGGCGAAGCAAACGGAATAAAGTCCGGACACCTGCACGCAACACAAACCCTAAACCCTAAACCCTAAACCCTAAATCGTGCAAGCACCCCCGTACAACGACGATCTCTGCATAAACCCTAAACCCTAAACCCTAA
>NW_013547991.1:0-1654 GCF_000499425.1 Eimeria acervulina
ACGAACGCAAACACTAATAGAAATAATTATCAGTCATGCGTATAATATATATATATATATATATTTATCTGGGTATATGTTTGTATCTATCTACCTAGTATATATATATATATATATATATATTTGATATATGCATATATATATAATTCTTTATACATTTATTTCGTTACTTACATCTATATTTGCATTGATCATTTTATATTATATATATTTATATTTATACTTCTTCATGTTTTAATTTGTTTATTTATATTTCTTTATTTTTATTTTTATATTTGTTCATTCGTGTTGACGCCGCGGTGTATTTACAGCCTTACTCTTTTTTTATTATTTGCAGATTTATTATTAGCAGTTTAATAATAAATATTATTACTACATATATCTTGTTTATTTTTTATATTTCTTTTTTGCTTGCTGTCTTTATATTTGTTGTTTATCTGATGTTTTCTTCGTATTTGTTATTTATTTGTTGTTTGTTTGTTATATTTGTTGTTTGTTTTTTATATTTGGTTGTTTTATTATATTTGTTGTTCGCTTTTTATATTTATATTTGTTGTTTATCTGTTGTCTCTTCATCTTTTTTGTTTATTTGTTTGTTTTTTATTTGTTGTTTGTTTGATGCCTTTTTATATTTATTTGTTTGATATCTTTGTTTATTTTTAATTTGTTTTTATATTTGTTGTTTATTTGCTGCATTTTTATTTCTTTTATTTGTTTTTTATGTTTGTTATTTATTTGTTTTTTATATTTGTTGTTTGTTTGTTTTTACTTTCTCCTTCTTATCGAGATGTCGTCTGTTGAAGAGGCAACGAGAAGGGGCAGTAATAATTAATTAATTTAATTAATTTAATTAATTAATTCAGTTTAGTTAATTTAATTTAACTAATTAATTTAACGTACACCGCAGCATTATTTTTACCTACACAAGCAGCGCAATAAATAGGTTAAAATAAATTAAATAAATTAAATTAAAGTATTTAAATTAAATTAATTAAATTAAATTAAATATATTAAATAATTTAAATAAGGAGATGCAGCGGCGGTGAGAGACAGAAAGCCCTCCTCAGGTGCTGTACATACACCGCAGAGCAGCTGAGTGTAAATTCTCTATAAAGAGATAAATACTGTTATTGCTGCTGTTGCTGCTGTTGTTGTTGCTGCTGCTGCTGTTATTGCTGAGGTGCTGCCGCTGCTGCTCCCGTTGTTGCTGTTGCTGCTTGTTGCTGTTACTGCCGTCGCTGCTGTTGTTCTTGCTGCTCTTGCTGCTGTTGCAGCTTGCTGTTGTTGCTGCTGCTGCTGCTGCAGTTGCTGCAGTTGTTGTTGTTGTTGCTGCTGCTGCTGCTGTTGCTGCTGCTGTTGCATATCCTTTTAGTTTCTTTTATGTGTTTTTATCTTAACTATAAATTGTCTCGGAACTCAAATGCTTTGAATGAGTAGTATGCAGCATTTGAGACGCCCACCGCAAGCAGCAGCAGCGGAGCCGCTTTATTGGATGCCTGGTGTACATACAGCAGAACAATAAAACAAAAAAAAGATATTTCGTTTTATTCTAAAGGAAATGTCTTTAGGTTTTAAATGCAAAGAAAAGAAAATGATATACTTTACGAGGGGACTCAATTGAGGTGATATATATATATTATATATTATATATTAT
>NW_013547990.1:0-1417 GCF_000499425.1 Eimeria acervulina
TATAAACAGAAATATAAGCAAATATAAATATATATATGTATTACTTTTGAGTGCTTTGTTCATAGCGTCTTCAATAACATCTGTTTGCATTTCTTTAACATCTGGGGGCTGCATGCCTTTTGATTTAAGTTGAGGGATAATAATATTATTTCTCCAGGTGAACATATTTTTTAAAGAGGTTTCTAATTCATCAGAAGCTTCTGTTAGAGTTATTGAAGCCCCTAGATCTGTTTCTTTCATTGTTCGTTCATAGACTGTCTCTGCTAAATAATTGCAGCAAACTGCGAACAAATTTAAATAATAATAAACAATAAACAAAAATATTAACATAAATAATATCATAAATATATAAACACAGAGAAAATAGAAAAAATATATTAAAATTCAAAGCAATGAACGGGGTTGAGGGTTTATTCTGCGCAGCTTACTGTTTAGTGTTTAGGGTTTAGGGTTTAGGGTTTAGGGTTTAGGGTTTAGGGTTTATTGCTATGGGCGTTTATGCTTCACAGTGTATGGCTTTGCGTTCAGGCGTTAGGGTTTAGGGTTTAGGGTTTCAGTTTGCTCTTTAAGATGTGTCGTTTAGGGTTTAGAGTTTGTTGTGTAGGGTTTAGGGTTTGTGCGTCTGTGGTTTAGATTAGGTCTGAGGGTTTGTGCATTATTAGGGTTTAGGATTTTTGGATGATAAGGGTTTAGGGTTTGTGCATTATAAGGGTTTAGGGTTTGTACAGTATAAGGGTTTAGGGTTTGTGCATGATAAGGGTCTGTGATTTATGCATTATTAGGGTTTACGGTTTGTGAATTATAAGAGTTTAAGGTTTGTGCATTATAAGGGTTTAGGGTTTGTGGATTATTAGGGTTTAGGGTTTGAGCATTATTGGGATATAATGCCTAGGGTTTGTCCACAATATAAGGGTTTAGGATTTGTGGTTTATTAGGTTTTAGGGTTTAGGGTTTAGGGTTTAGGGTTTAGGGTTTAGGGTTTAGGGTTTATCTGACGGTTTGTTTACCAGCGACATATCCAGCGAAATATTTATCAAATCTTTCAATCTCTGTGCTCTCTTGAACACCTTCAGCAGCTTTTTTAATTTTTAATTGTACATCAGGGTGTTTAGCAAGAAAATAGCAATCTGTTGCTAGCCGCGAAATTAAATGAACAGGTTTTTGATCTTTTCTTGAAGGATGTGTCAACGCATAAGATAAAGAAGTCAAAGCAATGCGCACAAATGCATACACCAGAAACTGCTTCAAGTCGTTCCCTACACACATAAACACAATAAATAAATAAATCAATAAATAAACAAATAAATAAATAAATAAATAACTATATATATGTATATGTATTCTTCATACCTATGCATATATATATATATATATATATATTAAATACATAAAGAATTGTACATATATATATATATAT
>NW_013547988.1:0-2120 GCF_000499425.1 Eimeria acervulina
CCCGTGGTGAGGGTGGGAGAGACGTACAAGTACCAGGAGTTCAAAGATGCACTAGGGACTACAGTGCAACAAAGCCAAATCCTTCGCCTCACTAGCAAGACAAGGAAGGGTATCATTAGGCGCCTCAGATCAGAGCTCTTTCCCTGTGAGAAGTTGGATGCGATGCGCACTTTTGTGATGTCGCGGCTGGACTATCACCTGAGGCATTGCTACCCTTAAAAAAATTGGTCGTGTTTGGTCGTCATCTACGTGCCGTTCAGGGAAGGACATAACAACCGACGTGTTCCATCAACCCATTTCGAGTGGAGGGATGCCCATACACACGGTCCCAACAGCAACACGAATTGGGCATACTATCCAGATGCTTAACAGCACGGATAGCATGAAACGAACGGTGGCAGAAGCTTAGTTGCTTGAGGCCATCAACCGGGCATTCGTAGAGAATGGTGCAAACGATCGAGAGGCTATTCTTGCCTATATCAACAGACGCGATATTGGATGTCTTAAGAGGAGAGGCAAGAAAGTGCATATAAGAAGCTTGTGGTCAGACCTTTCGGGAAAAACATCAGTGAGCACGGCTCAAATCGAGACTGAGAGTGATGGCAGCTTGTATATTGTTCAGAAAACAGAAGGTTCCTACTTAGACCAGAAGAACCTCAAGCGGCATATGACAGGGTGGCAGCGAGATATGCGGAGGGAAATGGGAGATCAAGGGAAATCCGTGGCCTACCAGACAGAAAGTAGCAATGCTGTCCATAAGGGACCCCCGCCCCTGGAGCCAGTGGAAGTGAAGTTCGCAATACGAGCACCAGCTTCACAGCTTGAAACAAGAGCATACATCGAGATCGTTCAAATCTCAAGGGTTTCACGCTGCCTCCACTACACGGCTGACACTGAAACAATCGCTCATGCCCACACAGCCTAGAATGCAGAATAAGGACCAGGAATAACACGGCACTGGAAAGTATCACAAGGGCTATCAAGAATAGCTTGTCAATGGGAGGAAGTCAGTCAAGACTGATAACTGCCAAGAAGAGATGAAGACATTATCCAGGCCAGATATCATCCTGAGAGACGAAAAACGCAAGACAATGACAAAAGCATATATGGCTGTTGCCTACGAGGACTACAAGAAGAACTCACTTGGCACAGTCCGCATCGACAAAGAAGAGAAGTACCAAATCTTCAAGACACACTATGGAAAGCGGGACTATCGGAAGACCGTGGAGACACTAGTCTACGGATCCTTAGGCGTCATTGCACAGGAGAAGAAAAAGGTGCTTTCACAGGAGCATGGCATCAGCGAAGAATAGTCTCATCAAAAGAGCAAAAGTAATGATGATGCTAGATTAGCGCCACTTGGATGCGTGTGAGCGCCTGGAGAAGGAACCGGCACTTTGGACTTTAAGGGTTTGAAGTGGCGCAGCCTGGCTCCCGGAATATGCACATAAAAAGGAATGTTGAGAGTAGAGGAGGGGAGTATTGATCATGGGACGTTCAGAAGTCTGTGTGTTGAAGAGTGGAGTGTATGCGTGTGCGTGTGCGTGTGTGTGTGCATGCGTTTGTCCAAGTGAACGCTTTGTATATATAAGCGTAGCTAGTTGTGGCGAACGTGCGTGAAGAGATGAGGCTGGTGGAGGAAGAAGCGGAGCATACAAAAAATGTGTGCATGAAAGCTGTGCAAATACAAAGTCAAAGAGGCCATCATCACCCAAACGGATTCCCGCAGAGTCCCCAACCGCATTACTAACCGGGCCTTTCCACTCCTAACTTCAAAGTTCAGATAGGATCCGGTGCATTCGACGCAGTATGAACGACGGCAAGCCAACAAACCTCGTCAACCACCGCCCTTCTGCGTGAGTTGCTGGTGGGTTCTCTGCTCCTGTCCGATCAAGCTGTACTCTCTACCGTAGAATTGGCAGCAGGGGGCTGCATTAAGAGACCCTGGAGAAAGTGTTGAACGGTTCGTCTCTGCAACCGAGTGACCGCAGTAAATTTGAGCGCGGGCTGCAAACGAGCGACCAGTGCTTCTATGCGGTTTCGGATGCAGACCTATTGGTCATCCGTCGTAGTCTAGGTGGTTAGGATACGCGGCTCTCACCCGCGCGACCCGGGTTCAA
>NW_013547987.1:0-1649 GCF_000499425.1 Eimeria acervulina
TGTAATATATACATATTTATGTATATATTTATAGATATAATATAGTCTATATCTATCATATGCTAGTAAATTAATATACGTACATATATATATATGTTGAATATATTGTATGTGTTACATATCTACTGGATATATTGCATGCATATACAAATATATACAGATATTACATATTATATATATTATATACCTACTGGATATACTGCTTGCATATATAAATATATATATAAATCAATATATATATACAGATATTACATATTATATATATACAAATAAATATATATACATATATACAGATATGACATATTATATGTATTATATATCTACTGCATATTATATATAATATCTGTTATTCTCCATTGAGGCGGCTTCTTCTTTATTGATCTGTACGTATAAATAGTTATATAGATATACATATATACACAATATATATATATATATATATATATGAAAAAAAAAAATATATATATATATATATGTATATATATATATATATATACATATATATTTATCTTTACATGTAAAAATATATATGTATATATTTATATGCATCAACGTGAATGTACATATATATGTAGATATATATATATATATATATGTATATGTATATATATATATATATGTATAGATCTCTGTCCATATATGCATTTATTTATATATAATGCTTTGATTAGGAGAGGGGAATTGAAGTGTTGGAGCTTCCAGTAGAAGACAAAGAAGAAGAAGATATCGTGAGCAGCAGTTTAATTTACATTTCTCGCTTAGGGCCTATACATAACTTTGTTGTAGACTCTGATGAGTGGCTGCAACAGCAGCAGCAGCAGCAGCAGCAGAGGGAGCGAGAGGAGGCGGAGCAAGAGGAGCAGCAGCAGCTGCTGCAACAGCAACAGCAGCAGCAGCAGCAACAGCAGCAAAGAGCTCGAGATCTCCTTAGATTAAGACATATTGAAGCACATGAAAAACAAATGCTGCTGCTGCGCTGTCTCTCTCTACGAAGATATTTACTTCAATTTGTTATTCCTGCTCTTGCTGAGGGCCTCACTGATATTTGCAAACTTCTTCCTGAAAACCCTATTGCTTATCTAGCTGAATTCTTATTCGCAAGAGCAAGACAACTCCAATAACGGCGAGGGTTTAGGGTTTAGGGTTTAGGGTTTAGGGTATGCACGCCGGGTTGATGCCCAGTGAGGGCGTGCGAAGAGACATTCTATTTAAGGGTTCAGTCTAGGGTTTAGGGTTTAGGGTTTGGCGCGTTTAACTGGCAACTCTAAACCCTAAACCCTAAACCCTAAACCCTCTATAGACAGCATCCTTGCTCGAGTATGTTCTTCTGCGCAGTGTCTATTTTTTCTTGCCTTCTTCTTCTTATAAAAGGAAAATTTGTTGTTTTTACTAAATGCATAATCGCTGGCGTGTCGTAGATACAGAAAAAAACAGAGACGTGTGTAAAAAAGAATAATTGTTTCAATAGAGCATATTAATATTTTCATAAACAAGTAAAGTGCAGCAATAAATTAGTAACTAGATGAGCCCTCAAATAAATTGGCAGAGCCATTTATAATTTATCTACTGATACTCCTTTCTATTTATTTATTTATTTTATTTATTTGCTACTTATTATAGATGGGTTTATATATATATATATATATATA
>NW_013547986.1:0-2042 GCF_000499425.1 Eimeria acervulina
TAGGAGTCAGTGGAGCAGCAGCAACCTACAGCTGCGAGCTATTGGTGGTTGCTGCCGAGAAGGCTAAATACTTGTTGGCCGTTGGGCGCCGAAGGCAGGATGGAGTGGTCAAATGCGTTAGAATGTATCAAAGAAGGCAGGGTTGTGTCGCCCCTCACACGTGCCGAACAGCATACAGGACAACGTCTAGCAAAGGGATGCATACGCTCATTTGTTGCTTTCAAAGGATATCGGGATATGTACGTGTTTACTGATTTGTGCAGTCATTGGGAGTTAAAGTGCAAAATACGCATTGCACCTGTTCATGCGTATCCACTTGTGTGGAACCGCACGCATGCTCACACATCACAGAAAAACCGCGTTTATGCAGGAAAATAAGGTCGCAATGAAATTTTCGGTATGTATGCATGCGCGCAAAAAGGATGCATATCGGAGGCCGCACCAGCCAACATATACACAACCCTGCACGCATGCAGCCGACGCTGTGAGTAATATTGACGTCTTTCTGCGCTTGCTTTGAGCAGCTTGGAACGTTCTACTTCGCTTGTTTGAGCGTTCCACATCACATACGCCGAAAGACGCAGCGACGCAGGCGCATCCCACCTGAGGAGTTCGAAAATGCCAAGCAACCAATTTTGTTACTACACAATGTGGAGTCCTGCATTTTCCAAGATAAAATGTAATTAGCTGGAGCTGAATTGGGAGATATGGGCGGCCATGACAAACAGCCGGCCAAGGAGTCACAAGAAGAGTGAATGCACGCACTCATCCCAAGCACACCAATCTACTCAGGAAGGAAAGACGCCGTCACAAACTTGTCCGCTTCTCCCAGGGCGCCTTGGGCATACCAAATGCATCAGGAGGTCCCTATGCACGTCACACACGAAGAAGAGGAACCAGGACCAAAACAGCCAACTTTACAACAGCTTTCAAGCAAGATTTACTGTAAACATGAGGATCCCAGTCGGCCGCTGTCGGAGTCACTGTCAAGCCAGGCTGGCTCTCTAAAAGCGCCTTCTTTTGAATGCTGGCAGACCATACCTAGCACGTCAGACATTGCCGGTGATGCTGCTGTCGGAACGCTGCTGTCGCTCTTCGCTCTCAGGCATTCCTTCTCCCAATGAATTGGCATATTCACGCCTCCGCACCAGTCCTAAGGAGTGGGACATACTTATTGAGTGAATTGTCTGAACCTTCGTTCGCGTAGACAAGGTGGATAGGGAAGGGGTACCCAAAGCTTGATCTCGGATGGGGCCGCGCTATGAGATGCCTGTCCGGCGGTGGTTCGTGATCGTAGGGAGCATAGCATCTCAGTAGCTTTCGTTGCACTTGCCAGTGGAGTTGTGTGGTGAAGCGAAGCGGAAGGGACACGAGGAGCTAAAATCCACTGCGGGCTAACAACACGCTGTTCGGGGGTCTGATATGAACTGAATCCCTCTAGGCTCTAAGCCGTATGTGCCGTCGTTGCGGTGGTTGAATCTAGATGCGGAAACTGAGGCGAAGACGGTAAATTTGTGGACCAGGCGCTAGACGGTGAAGACCCTCGAGCTTCTTTGGCGGTGTCAGAGGCTCCACTCTCCACCATGATTCCTCCCACGTTTCTTCTGCTGCTGTCACAGCTGGCTGTGGCCTCGTGGCCAGAGAAGAATCTGCAGGTCCAGCAGCAGCAAGGGGGCAATCACCCCCGCGTAGCTGGGCGCTTAAAGCCAGTTTTGTCTGTTTCCAGCTCAGGAAATGGGGGATCAGCCGAAGATGGAGTAGAGGGAGCTTGGTGGTGCAGGCCCTGAGCTCCCTGGGTGCTTCGAACTTCGTACGACGGCCTGAAGCCGCCTGGTGTCTGATACTATCTGCCCACTGTGACTTGTGCCTGCTTCTGCCAGACGTTTTTGTATCCAGGTATTTCTCTTTCTCTTCCTGTGGACCAGGCCCTTCTTCCGAAACCGTGGGGGTGAGTGGGACACTTCGAGAAAGCCTCCAGCGGTTTTTTTTTTCGAGCTTTGCGCGACTTCAGCAGCAGCGCCCTGCAAAACTTCGGGCTCTTC
>NW_013547985.1:0-2340 GCF_000499425.1 Eimeria acervulina
GCACGATTCAGCCTCGACGCTAGTGCCATGGCTGCCCCAATGAGCTCACGTTAAACTTCAGCATGCTGGACAGCAGGAAAGGTGCCTTCAATACTATGTCGCGTGGGTCCATGCAGCGCATCTATGAAAAGCTTGTTCTCACTCGAGCAGAGCTGCTACGTGAGCCGTTTCTCAGAACATGTTTTCATGTGAAAGAAACAGCTGGCCCTTGAATGCTACATCCAGTAAAGTCACTTGTGTGCGTTACGAAAACCCTCAAACGCACTGCCTGGATCGCGGCGATGCCACAAACCACTTGCTCTGATCTTGAAGGCGGCAGTGGCGTTTCGTCGCATTGTTCTTCTGGTTTAAGCATGTGCTGTGCCACGAGCAGGCACCTAAACGTGTGCTTCATTAGCCTTGAAGGCATGCGCTGGAAAGGGCAAACGAGAGTGCCCCAGCTGCATAATCAGGTCCCTATGAATCGAAGCGGCTCAGCGTCTTCTTGTTTTCCCCAGCCCGTGTGAGAAGAATTGCACGGGGTCGCCAGTCCACAAAATGCAATGCTATGCAAGCATTCATGCTCTGTTTCACCACGAGTGTTGGTTGGACTGCCCAGGTCTCGACTATTAACGAAAGTGTTCATATGCACATTTCGTAGAATCACGACAATATGATACTCTTGTGTAAGCAAGTTTTTCTGTGTAGCTCCATGCAAGATCCACCAGATTGTATATCAACAATACCGAATGGACGGATTTCTTCAAGGTGTGTTGACTAGCCGTGTACGCCTTAGCGGAACGCTCACCAACTGTGTCATTCATAGGTTGGCAGGCCACACATCTCCCACATCTGTGGCCCCTTAAAATTGGTTGCCGCTTATCTTTCCGGGAAAAGACGCAACACTGTGCAGGTTTGGAGCCATCTTCACTTCCCTAGACACACATCCTGCTCAGTTTGAAGCAAAAGTCAGAAGTACGGTGTGCAGGAATTAATGTCTAGCCCGATGGATATCTCGAAAAAATCCTTGCCAGCCTGCAATCACCTGCACTACATGCTACTTCCCAGGATCCAGGCGCACCTTCTGAATGTTTCCCGTATGCTGTACTCAGCATACGTTTTTGCGTCGACCATGTGAGGTTCTGAATTATAGGAAGACGTCTGCAACGCCTCATGATCCTGCACAACGCATAACGCTCTTCATCGCAGCACTACAGAAGATCTGCATTTGGACCCCACGAAGGCGAATGTGCTCGGCAGCATTTGTAACGCACCAACTATTTTCGTTCCGATGGCAGACGCTGCACAGCTCACCTCTTGGCGACCCACTCACCACAGTCACAGGCACGAAAGTCTTCCCATTCCTTTGCAAGTGCAGAAGCAGCCAGGAATGTTGGCGATTCAACCTACAAATTTCCCTATCTTGGCGTATTCAACACACGATATGCTCAGCACTCCTCAAGATCCCTAGGGTCACCCGGAAACACCCCGCAGCAACCTGCTGAGCCCAATGTGCAACGATATTCCACGGCAACTCCTTTTGCAAGCTATTACTGAGCTAGTTTGCCTCCACTGTGGAACTGTCGCTTTCAGGAGAGATCAATCCTGATATCCCACTTGTTTCCTCTACACTCGCCGATTTCTCGTACCGTTTGCCAGAAAATAGCAGTCTGCCCGCCCCAACATATACACAGCTTCTCCAAAGATCGTCTCGCGTGGGTAGTGCAACTTTACGCCCTGTGTCGATCACATTCGATGGAGATCAAACTGAAGGTTGGAAACGCTCGTCAAAAGCAGGGGCAGTGAGCTTGGTCGTCTAACTCTTGCCTGTGCAGCTGGGAGCGAGGTCGCCTCATCGCCAGCAGCAATTCCCTCTGAGGATGTGCCGGAACTGCAAGTCAACTGAGATTGTCACATTCGTAGCATTCACAACATAGATTTAGCTCTCCGTCATTCCTCCACAACCATCAGTTCCATGTGCTTGCTCACGCCCTGCGTCGTACACTCAAACCTCTGGGAATACGCCATTAACAACTGCTCCCTTCCCAAAGCATTATCAACGACCCATCGTTTGCGCAGTAAAGGTGTACTATTTATAGCAGTTTATCGCCAACAGCAGTAAGCAGATATCTGTGTCCCCCCGCCGCATCTGCGGAGCGCAATCCTGAGTACGAAGAGATCTGCATGCGAATTCTTCCAACAATATCGCGTTGCTGGTTTCTAACGTTTGCTCATTGCTGTTGGAAAGGCTGGAAGACCTCTAAAAATACAGGTGACTCACAAGCTAACGCATGCCAATGATGAAGGCTTGATGACTCTCCTATCCTGAAAAGGGGTTACTGCACCTTCACGCGTGCCCAA
>NW_013547984.1:0-1923 GCF_000499425.1 Eimeria acervulina
AGAGAAGAATTGCAACAAGAAGCGTTGCAATCCACTGCAGGCCACATACTCTCTTCACAAGCCCCAGACGCTTGCGTTGTCGTACCCAAGGTACCTGCAGACTTGAAGGGAGTTCGGAGGAAATTTTGAGTATTTGACGCTAGCACCTAGCTAAGAAAGAGGACCGCCGCTGCATTTGATAGAAGCGTATCGCATGATTAGGAGGGGCAGGGAAGAGCAATAACCCCCAACTCCACAGCTGCACTGCCTTTTGCATATTGTTGGTGATTTGTGAAGGCTCTCTGACTGGAAAAACAACAAGGAGAATACCCCCGCTATGATATGCAGTGAGAACGTAGCATTTTCCTCTCTCGAATACCTGAGCTAACTCAGGATCCCCCTTCACACGGAGAGGCGGCAAATGTCAGGGCGTTTTGTCACATCGGAAAGAGAGCAACATCAGCATCCAGCCAAATATGCTTTCACCGCTGCAGTCTCTGTCCAAATAAGTTGCTGGTGTTTCATGAGGGAGCTATCAGAGGGGAAACGATGCGAACAAACAGACCGATAAGAATACGGTGTTCATCCGTCAATTTTTGCCCACATGTGCTCTCTTCCTCCGGAAGAGCAGACGTGGGTAACTGAATTGAATCCTTATGAACTGCGAATTCCATGAGACCCCAACGGCTGAGTGAATGCATGTATCCGTCGTTTCTCGCAGCACTTCTGCAGTACGTAGGAGGTAGCTTGCTTCTTTCGTTTCAAGACACTAATTTCTCTCTTCCCAGTAGAGGGAGCAAGCACTGTTGGGGGGGACTGAGAGGTGCACTCCCTCGCACCCACCGGCAGCGACCTGCTCGGGCGCACTTGTACCGGCCACGTTAGTCGCCTCCCCGTAACTGCGCTCTGCCCGTAGTAGACTGACGTGCAAGTGACATTTGCCTTGCCACTTTGCAAGCTGCCGCTTCGCTTCACCTATGTGTCGGCGATGCACGAAGCTTTTCTCAAGGCCCACGCATGCATCTAGGGCGACGACCCCATCGTTTCCACAGCAGAAGGTGTGGTCGCCTGGCAGCCATCTTATACGCCAGGAATCCCAGAATCTATCCAGTCACTTGTCAATGCTCAGTTGCCAGTTTTGCTTCTGCTACTTCTGCTTGTCCCTTAAGGAAACTGGATGCATTAACTTCCTCCTCTGCTATGTGAAAACGACAGTTTCAACATAGTACTTTGCTCGCAGGCAACCAAGCAAGGTTTTGCCAAGCAAAGCTCTCCCCCACTAGCCTATCCAGTTGTTGGCTCATTTGCTTCCCGGTCACGTCAGCCCTATCTAACAGAACATTCTCTATCCTGTGCGGCCCCCGTCCGCCTTATGGGGGCTCCGAAAAGGTTTGTATAAGCTCTAGGCGCTATACTTCAGCACATCAACTAGTTGTTTCCCAATGAGGTCATCAGTCATCAGAGACTCGCCGTCCCTCACTTGTGCACCCTACAAGCGCCGGCACATAGTGACGCCCGGGAAAGCAGGCCAACTTCTTCCAGTTCAAGGGACCTTTGCAGTTTGGATAGATGCGGAGGCCAGGGAATCCAAATAAGCTTCACTACGTTGTTCGTTCTCTGACCATACAAACACGCATTTAAGCCCATTTGGTGAGATATCTGGCAATGTCTTCGGCGGGAGACTCGAATAGCTGGGTTTAAAAACCTTTCAATAACCATGAGAGCTGGATTCAGATACGCGTCCTTCCAACGGCTCAGAGCAGCTGTAGATGGTGTTTCGCGTTCAGCGCACCCAGTTCCCCCGATGTCGAGACGATAGGTGAATCAATGTTGCGTGCACATGCATTCTCAACCAGCAAGAGTGTGCTCCCACTCTTAATCCATTGAGCTGCATTAAACTTCCACCATGTATCTGGGCACGCCGTGATGCTTTAGGGTGTCAAA
>NW_013547983.1:0-1809 GCF_000499425.1 Eimeria acervulina
CTTGGCCGGCCGAGGCAATTGGGGGGGAGGCATATACGCGGCGTAGGTTTGTTGTTTTTTTAGGTTAGTGGAGTTGGAGATGTCATAGTAAACGGTAGTAAGCGTGGTGTGTAGTCAGCAGACATAAGTCAGGTGTCGGTAGTTTGGGTAATGGCGATTGCGCAGCGGGGCTGGGCTTTGTTGATACGGCAAATACCACGCAGAACAAGCACACCGTACCAAACTTAACTCGTCCTCCACTCAATAAAAACCCTGCCGACACCTCCCGCAACACTCCCGTACCCGTAACCACTCACCTAACGTCGCCCCCCTACACCGCAACCTACCTTCCTCGCCACGCCACTCTTGCAAGACTGTCGCGAGCAGACGTCTCCGCTTTGTATCGTTTGGCGTTGTATTGGGATATTGGTTGATGTGTGGAAGTGTTACGTCTGGTTTGCTATACATGCTGTTTCGGTAGGCGGCGTCTGAGGCAATGCTTGTTTTGTGGAGGTTGGGGGGTAGAAGGGCAGGTGTAGATATGTTGGCCGGCCGAGGCAATTGGGGGCAGGCCTATGCGCAGCGTAGGTTTGTTATTTTTCAGCTTAGTGGAAGTGGACATGTCATCGTAAACGGTAGTTAGCGTGGCATGTGGTCAGCAGACATACGCCAGGTGTCGGTAGTTTGGGTAATGGTGAGTGTGCGGCGGGGCTGGGCTTTGTGTTTCCGCGTTTCTGGTGTGTCTCGTTCGTGCTTCGTGGTTTGAATTGAACAGCCTGTGCGTGATTGCTGGGTTGGCTGTGGAGGGCGTTTTGAGGGCATGGGCATTGGTGAGTGGATTGCAGTGGGGGGATGTGGCGTTGGATGGAAGGAGCGGTGCGGTGAGAACGTTCTGACAGCGCTCGTCTGCAGAGGAGAAACATAGGTTTGGCATTGTATTGGGATATTGGTTGATGTGTGGAAGTGTTACGTCTGGTTTCCTATACATGCAGTTTCGGTAGGTGGCGTCTGAGGCAATGCTTGCTTTGGTGGGGAGGTTGAGGCTAGAAAGGCGGGTGGAGATATGTTGGCCGCCAGCGCGAATGGGGGCGAGGCATATGCGTTGCGTAGGTTTGTTGTTTTTTAGGTTAGTGGAAGTTGGCATGTCATCGTAAACGGTAGTTAGCGTGGCGGGTGGTCAGCAGACATACGCCAGGTGTCGATAGTTTGGGTAATGGTGAGTGTGCGGCGGGGCTGGGCTTTGTGTTTACGCGTTTATGGTGCGTCTTGTTCGTGTGGCAAGGTTTGGATTGAACAGCCTGTGGGTGATTGCTGGGTTGCCTGTGGAGGGCGTTGTGGGGGCATGGGCATTGGTGAGTGGATTGCAGCGGGGGGATGTGGCGTTGGATGGAAGGAGCGGTGCGGTGAGAACGTTCTGACAGCGCGCGTCTGCAGAGGTCAAACGTATGTTTGGCATTGTATTACGATATTGGTTGATGTGTGGAAGTGTTACGTCTGGTTTGCTATGCATGCTGTTTCGGTGGGTGGCGTCTGAGGCAATGCTTGTTTTGTGGGGAGGTTGGGGGTTGAAGGGGAGGCTGAAGATATGCTGGCCTGCAGAGGTAACTGGGTGCCAGGCATATGCGCGGGGTAGGTTTGTTGTTTTTTAGGTTAGTGGAAGTGGACATGCCATCGTAAACGGTAGTTAGCGTGGCGTGTGTTCAGCAAACATAAGCCAGGTGTCGGTAGTTTGGGTAGTGGTAGGGGCGCTTAAAGATGGGGCTTTGTGTTTACGCGTTTATGGTGCGTCTTGTTCGTGTGGCATGGTTTGAATTGAGCAGGAGGTGAGTT
>NW_013547982.1:5000-7500 GCF_000499425.1 Eimeria acervulina
GTGCTGCTGTTGCTGCTGCTGCTGCCGCCGCCCCCGCCTACGGGGTCAACTTGCTGCTGCTGCTGCTGCTGCTGCTGCCGACTGTTTAACTTTGCTGCTGCTGCAGTTGCTGCTGCTGCTGCTGTTGCTGCTGCTCGATCTAAATTCCGCATGCGTTCTACACCCATAAAATACCATTTACAGCAAAAGACAAGTAAAGGCTGCTGGCGGCATAGAAGGCAGCAGCAGCAACAGCAGCAGCAGCAGCAGCAGCAGCAGCGTGCATGCGCTGCTGCCGGGCCCCACAGTTGGCTTCATGCGGACTTCCTATCATTTTTTATTTTTCGTTTTTGTTTAAATTAAAGTATTTAAATTTTTGCTGCAGAGTCAACAGAAGGCAAAGGCAGAATGAAGAAACCCTAAACCCTAAACCCTAAACCCCAAGCCGTCTCCACTAAACCCTAACTCGTAAACCCTAAACCCTAAACCCTAGGCTTACAACCACAGCACTTTGGGGTCTCCTCAGCTGTCTATAGGCCTTTCATTCTTCTACGCAGCGCCGCTAGAGCTCTCTTTGAGCTCCTGCAGGAGGTTGCTAGCTCTACTAGCTAGCTATAGCTAGCTACAGCAAGCTCTAGTAGGCTACAGCTAGCTACCACTGGCTACAGCTAGCTACAGCTAGCTCTAACTAGCTATGGGTAGCTCTAGCTAGCTACAGCTGGTTACAGCTAGCTCTAGCTAGCTACAGTAACCTACTGCTACCTACAGCTAGCCACAGGTAGCTACAGCCAGCTCTAGCTAACTACAGCAATATACTGCTAGCTACAGCTAGCTACAGATATCTACAGCTAGCTACAGCTAGCTGCAGCTATCTGTAGGCAAACCTGCCTGATGCAGCAGCTTGCACCTCCAAAAGGTATCGGGCTCCAGCTAGCTGTAGCTACACAGAACTAGCTGCTCCCAGCTAGCTAGCTGAAGAGAGCTTGCTGCTAGCTGCAGAGAGCTTGCTGCTAGCTGCAGCAAGCCTATCTAGCTGCAGCTAGCTGTAGCTAGCCACGGGAGACAGGGCCCAAGGCTGTCAAGCCTGCTCTGCGGACGGGATCAACCCTGGGGAGGTTTAGGGTTTAGGGTTTAGGGTTTAGGTGTACATATGGCTAGTTGCTAGGAATCGAACGTAGTTTTATCTTTTGGGGTTTAGGGTTTAGGGTTTAGACTGAGGGCCTCTCTTGAGTGCTCAGCTCGATAGAGAAAAAAGAATTAATAAAAAACAGCAAAAAACAACAAGACCCCTCTCCCTCCCAAGCAAGTGCAGCAGCAGTAGCAGCAGCTGCAGACGCAGCAGAAGCAGCAGCAGCAGCACGAACTGCTGCTGCTGCTGCTCCTGTTGTTGCTGCTGCATTGCTGCTGCTGCGTTTTTTGCTGCTGCTGTTCCCTCATGACAGATGAATATATTATGCATTTTGCTGCTGCATGCAGCAGAGAAAGGAGATAAAATAAAAAAGACAAAGGCACAGCAAAGGCCCCTGCAGCAATAAAAAGAAAGACAAAACTGAAAGAGACAAAAGGAGACAGATAAAGACAAAAAGAGACAGATAAAGACAAAAAGAGACAGATAAAGACATAAGGAGACAGATAAAGACATAAGGAGACAGATAAACACAGAAGGAGACAGCAGACAGACACAGAGAGGAGGAGCGAGATAGACAGAAGGAGACAGATAAAGACAGAAAGAGACAGATAAAGAGAGAAGGAGACAGATAAAGGCAGGAGGAGACAGATAAAGACAGACAAAAACCGATAAAAGGAGACAGAAGAAGACGGAAGGAGACACAAAGAGACAGAAGAAGACAGCAGGAGACAGATAAAGACACAGAGAGACAGATGAAGAGAGAAGGAGACAGATAAAGACAGAAGGAGACAGAAGAAGAACGAGTTAAGTGGACATAGATACGCAGACCCCATTAAGATTCTGTACGGGTGTGGGGTGAGGAGACAGCAGAGCTCTCTCAATCCAAACCCTATGATTGTCTCCTTTGCGTGTGATAGAGAGGAGAAGCTTCTGCTGCTGCTGCAGCAGCAGCGGCTCCCGCAGCAGCAGCAGAGCAGGAAACCACGATACCATTGCTGGAGTGCTGCAGCGTGGATCTATTGACATATATACATCGCGATAGAGACAGCAGAAGAAATAACCCAAGAAGCCGCTAATCTGTGTGTCGCATTTCATAGTCCACTGCAGCAGAGACACCCGATCTTGAGGGCCTCCTTCTGCTGCTGTTGCTGCTGCTTCTGCTGCTGCTGCAGACACCCCAAAAGGAGACCTCAAATCCAAGCCGTTCCACTCTGCTGCACGTGCTGCTGCTGCTGCTGTTTCCCCTGCTGCTGTGTCTGCAGCAGCAGCAGCAGCTGCTGCTGCTGCTGCCGGCGCGCCCAGGATGCGCTGCGTGAAGGCGTGCATGCGTGTTGCAGCAGCAGCAGCAGCAGCAGCAAACGGCGGCAGCAGCAAATTAGGGTGCTGAAAACG
>NW_013547982.1:12500-39517 GCF_000499425.1 Eimeria acervulina
GCAGTTGTTGCTAAGGAGCCGCAGCAGCAGCAGCATCTGCTGCTGCTACTGCTGCTGCTGCTGTCTCGACAGCAGTCTCGCGTTCGAGCCCTACAGACGCTCCTCCAAAGGGGCGTCGGCACAGCTAGCTGTAGCTAGCCATAGCTAGCCACAGCTAGCCAGTGCTAGTCACAGCTAGCTACAGGTAGATCAAGCTAGCCATAGCTAGCTACGGCTAGCCATAGCTAGCTGCAGGTAGCGACAGGTAGCTCCAGGTAGCTACAGCTAGCTGCAGGTAGCTACAGCCTGCTACAGCTAGCCGCAGCAGGCAGGGGTTGTGTGGTCTGAAGCTGCAGAAGCACAGATGCTCTTCCATTCTGTTGCTTGAGCTGCTGTTGCTGCTGCTACTGTTGCTGCTGCTGTTGCCGCTGCTGGTGGTGCTGCTGATGTTGCTGTTGCTGCTGCTGCTGCTGCAAGGCGGTGGCTGTCTGCCTTGCTGCTCGCGTCAGCCGTCTTAACCCTAAACCCGAAACCCTACAAAACCCTAAACCCTAAACCCTACAAAACCCTAAACCCTAGCCAGCAACTGCACTGGGGTTTCTACTTACTTACATTGCACTCAATCAATAAACCCTAAACCCTAAACCCTAAACCCTAAACCCCAGGCAAAATGGGGGCACGGTGCACTTGGAACCCTAAACCCTAAACCCTACGCCAGAGCCAAACCCTAAACCCTAAGGCAGAATTACTGAACTGTACAGAAGGGCCTTCTAAACCCTAATCCCTAATTATAAACCCGAAACCCTCGCCGCATATCTCTGGCTAGCGAGAAAACCAGCCGAGCCACGCAGTCGCAGCATGAGCAGCAGCAGCAACTTCTGCTGCTGCTGTAGCTGCAGCAGCAGCAACAGGTGCCGGCGTCAGCGCTGCTGGTGCTGTTGCTGCAGCAGCAGCAACAGATGCCGGCGTCAGTGCTGTTGGTGCTGTTGCTGCAGCAGCAGCAGACAGATGCCGGCGTCTGCGCTGCAGCAGCAGCAGCAGCAGCAGCAGATGCCAGCATCAGTGTTTGTTTGTATTCAGTAGAAGTGGGAGAAGGCGTCTGTTCCTTTAACTCTTTTGAGGCCCAGAGACACCAACTCTTCTGCTGCTTGCTGCTGCTCCCGCTGTTTCGTCCTCGGCGTTTCAGGCTCGAGCTGCTGCTCCTGCTGCTGCTCCTGCTGCTCCTGCTGCTCTTGCTCCTGCTCCTGCTGCTCCTGCTGCTGTCTTCCATCTTTGCCCTCAGCGCTGGCTGACTCTGTCAGTGAAGTCCTTCGAGAGTAAAAGCCAGGCACACGACGCGCGAACAGCAACGGAGGCTGCTGCGGTTGCTGCTGCTGCTGCTGCTGTTGCGGCTGCTGCTGTGGCTGCTGCTGGGGCTGCTGTTGCTGCGGCGGCTGTGGCTGCTGTTGCTGCTGTTGCTGTGTCTGCTGTGGCTGCTGTTGCTGCTGTTGCTGCGGCGGCTGGTGCTGCGGCTGTGTGAAGTTCCGTTGTAGTTGTGGCAGCTGCTGCCGTAGTTTCATCTGTAGCTGCTGCTGTTGCTGCTGTTGCTGCTGCTGTTGCTGCTGCTTCTGTGCTGCTGCACCTGCTGTTCCTGCTGCTGGCCCTGCAACAGGCTGCCGCTGCGATATCCCCCCAAATTTTGCTGCTCTCGTATCTGCTGGTTGAGACGCTGTGGGCTCATGCGCGGCCGCTGCTGCTGCTGCTGCTGCTGCTGCACCATGAACAGCAGCACCAGGCGCAGCACGAGATGCAGCACCGCCTTCAGGCTTTATATTTATCGGTGGAGATTTAAGAGGCGGTACTGCTGCAGCAGGTGCAGCAGCAACACTGCGTGCTGCTGCAGGTGCAGCAGGAACACTGCGTGCTGCAGCAGGTGCAGTACCAGCACCAGCACCACGTGCTGCAGCAGGTGCAGCACCAGCACCAGCACCAGCACCAAGTGCTGCAGCAGGTGCAGCAGCAGTAGCAGCACCGCGTGCTGCAGCAGGTGCAGCAGTGGTATCGGTCGGTGCAGCAGGTGCAGCAGCAGCATCGTTTGGTGCAGCAGATTTGTGAGCAGCCTGCCTAGCAGAAGCAGCAGCAGCACCTTTGCTTCTTTCGGCTGCGTCGGCGGCAGCAGTTGCTGCAGCAGCTGATGCTGTTGCTGTTGCTGCTGCTGTTGTTGCTGCTGCTGCTGCCCTGGCTTCTGCTGCTGCTGCCCTGGCTTCTGCTGCTGCTGCTGCTGCCCTCGACGGAGGCAACGGAGGCACAGCAGCAGGAGCAGCAGCAGCAGAAGATGCACCCGCAGCAGAAGCAGCAGAAGCAGCCGCACAACGAAATGCAGGCCGAGCGGATAGAGAAGGGGGCATCCAGGCAGCAGGAACAGCAGCAGCAGCAGCAGCATTATTAGTAGCAGCAGCAGCAGCACCTTTCTTGCTAGGAAGTGAATCCTCTGAAGCAACGCGGAAAAGAGGCAGCACAAGTTCGTCGCTAGACGTGGCCTCCAGTTGCTGCTGCTGCTGCTGTTTCTGCTGCTGCTGCTGCTGCCGTTCCTCCTGTTGCTGCTGCTGCAGCAGCAACTGCTGCTTCCTAGCAGCTTCTCTGACTAATCCATACACCGCGTCCACCCAGGAGACATGTGAAGCTGCATAATCCTTTTGTATGCTTATTGCTCCTTGCGTTTCCTGCTGAAGCTCCTGCTGCTGCTGCTGCAGCTGCTGCTGCAGCTGCTGCTGCACCTGTAGCAGCAACTCCGGAGGCCTGACCGAGGTCCACTGGCGCGGCAGCAGCAGAAGCAGTAAAGCATCGAGCTGCTGATAATGCGTCCTTAACGACAGTAGCAGCAGCGGCAGCTGCTGCAGCAAACTGGCTGGGGTGTGGCAGGCAGCTGTACATACACCTTCAAGAGACAGATTCAGAACAGGTTGCTTCGTGCTGCTGCTGCTGTTGCTGCTGCTGCTTAGCGACAGCGCCAGCTCTTGCTCCCTTATCGCGACGCTGAGGATCTCCTCTCCTACAGAATGCGTTCCTCCTGCTGCTGCTGCTGCTGTTGCTGCTGCTGCTGCTGCTGCGGCAGACGGCCCTGAGGCTGCTGCATCTGTTCGGCTTCCTTCTGGGCCTTCAGGTGCACCTGAAATAACGATACGCTGGTATGGGCTCTCTAATTTGCTGCTGTTGCTCTGCTGCTGCTGCTGCTGTTGCTGCTGCTGCTGCAGCGGTAGCGGCTGCTGCAAGGAGATTTGCACTGAAGGGAATACAGCTCGAAGCCGTAAAGCAACTAGCGAGAGCAGGTGGGCCCATTCGGGAGCAACGGCAGCAGCAGCAGCAGTAGCAGCAGAGGCAGCAGCAGGTGCTGCTGCAGCAGGCGCTACTGCTGAACCCGCTGGAGGGAAGACAGACGGTAGGAGGTTGTGCGCAGCTTGCTGCTTAGCAACTGCTGCCTGAGAGGCTGCAGCAAGGCGATCTGCAGCAGCAACAGCAGCAGCAAACAGAGAAGGCGCAAAAGTACCGCTTCAGGCTCAGCTGCAGCAACAGAGCATCCGCACCAGCAGCAGCCGGAGCAGCAGCACCGTAGCAGCAACACCAGCAGCAACTGCGGCAGCAACACCAGCAGCAGCAGCAGTGAAGCACCTGTCACGAAGCTCAAATCCACAGCATGTGGAGCCGTAACAGAAGCAGCAGCATCCGACGTGAGACTGTCGCTGCTTCCCTTGTGCTGCTGCTGCTGCTGCTGCGGTTGCTGCTGTTGCTGCGGCTGCTGAAGGCCAGACAAAGAACGCTGCTGCTGCTGCTGCTCCTGTATGTGTTGCTGCTGCAGCTGCTCGTTGTGCCGCCTGTAGGCGGTAAGTAGCCTTGCGAAGAACGCCACAGGGTCTTTGTTGCTGCAGCGCAGCAGCAGCAGCAGCAACAGCAACAACAATAGAAACGGCAGCAACAATACCAACAGCAACAACAATAGCAACAGCAGCAACACAAAGAGCAGCAGCAGCAGCAGCAGCAGGCGCACCCACTCCCTTATATGAGCTGCCGTATCTAAGGAGAGCGCAACTGTTGTGTGCTGCAGCTTTAAGTGCCTCAGCATAAAGAGTAGAGTTCGGCTTACTGTGCATAAGAAGTACTGCTTGCTGCTCTTCCTCCAGCGAGAGCAGCAGCAGAGAGCGTCAGCAGCAGCTGCTGCAGCAGCTGCTGCAGCTGCTGCACCTCGCCCGTCTTCACGCGGCCCCAAATGTGCTGCAGCTTTGCAGTCGCCTGCAAATACAGGGGGACGCCTATGCGCAGCAAGGGATTCTGCAGCTGCTGCTGCAGCAGCAGACTGTGCTGTTGGTGCTGCTGCTGATGCTGCAGCAGCGGCAGCGCCGTCAGGCGTATCAACACAAACGATAGCTGCCGTTGCAACTGCTGCTGCAGCAGCACTCCTGTCTTCACGGATTCTTGAAATGAAGCCTTGGCTGCTCCCAGTCTGCTGTTGCTGCTGCTGCTGCTGTTGCTGCTGCTGCTGCCGCTGCTGGCAAGGTCTTCTACAAGCGAGCTTCTGCGGGATCTCGTCGCCCCTGGCTCTGTATCGGAAGCAGCAGCAGCAGCAGCAGAAGATGCTGCTGCTGCTGCACTTGCAGCAATTCCTATAGCATCTAGCGCGTTCTGCCAAATACTCTGCTTTCGCCCGTTGCTGCTGCTGCTGCTGCTGCTGCTGTTGCTGCTGCTGGTGCTTCTTCTGTGCTGCTCCTGCTTGATCCCATTTGGGTGGCTGCTGCTTCCCCCGGGGCCGAAGACAACCGGGACTGCCAGCTGCTGCTGCTGCTGCTGCTGTTGCTGCTGCTGCGCTGCTGCGCTCTCACTAGTGCAGCAAACGCTGCTGCTGCGGCGACTGCTGCTGGCAGCAGATGAGTTGTGGGCCATTCGCAGCAGCAGGACTTGTGTCTGCTCCTCGAGTTGGCACCTCCAGTCGGAGTGGCTGCTGCTGCTGCTGCTGCTATGGTTGCTGCTGCTGCCGTTGCTGTTGCTGCTGCTGCTGCTGCATCTCTGCAGCTGCAGCTGACCGCTGCAGAGGTGCAGCTGAAGGCAGCGAAGGCAGCAGAGGAGTGAAGCCGCGTTTATTGTTTGCAGGTCCACTGCGGCATCCAGGGCCTCAAACAAGAGCCACTGCTGCTGCTGCTGCTGCTGCTGCTGCTGGCAGGTGTCTAGGATGAGTAGAGGAGCGAGCCGCAGCTTCACCGAGCGCAGCAGCAGCCCCAGCTTCCGCCTATGGAGGTATCGAGGCAGAGGCAGGTCGCAGCTTTTCCCTATGGCCAACAGCAACGCGGGTATCTTTTCTGCTGCTGCTGCTGCAGCACTTAAGACGTTCTGTTGCTGCTGAGGCTGCTTCAGATGCTCCTCCCGCAACCCTCCTGTTGCAGCAACCTTTCCTGCTGCTGCTGCACCTTGAGCTGCTTCCGCTGGAATTCCTCCAGCACCGGCAGCAGCAGTCGCAGCAACAGCACTGTCAGGTGCTGCTGCTCGCTCTGCGGCCGTGCCTGGTGGTGCAGCAGCACCACCAGCACCAGCACCCGCAGCAGCAGCAGCAGGAGCAGGAATGCGAGCAGCCTTTCGCATGAATACTGGGTCTAAGGCGCTGCTAGGGCGTAGCATGCCATCTCTAAATGTCTCCTCTAGCTGTCTCCTTCTGTGCTGCTGCAGCAGCTCCGCGAGGGCTGTGTGGTTCAGCAGAGCAGCAGAAGCAGCAGCAGCAGCAGCAGCAGGAAACGAAAGCTCGTAGACAGCTAGCAGCTCAGCCCACAGCAGCATGCGAAGCCGTGAGAGCCTCCAGGTGTCTCTGTAGCTCTCAACCTTACGGCAGGTTGCTGCAGCAGCTTGCTGCTGCTGTCTGTACACTTCAAGCAGCTTCCCGCTGCTGCTGTTGCACCCCAGGCCCCGCTCCCGCTGTAGCAGCAGCAGCTGCTGCTGCAGCTCCTCCTTCCCTTGCTCTAGTGTTACTGCTGCAGCACGAGCTTGGCAGCAAAAGGAAGAAGGCGTACAGAAGAAAGAAACGACTTTCTCTCTGACGGCAGGGTTGATGATTTGCTGCAGCTGCTGCAGCAGCTGCTGCTGCTCATCCTCGTTCGCCTGCAGCTCGAGCTGCAGCTGCTGCTGCTGCTGCAGCACCAGCAGCTGCTGCTCCTGTTGGAGCCCGTTCAATACGGGGGCCCCAGAGGGAGAGGTGAATTGCTGCTGCTGCTGCTGCAGAACCGCGTGCTGCTGGCGCAGCTGCCGCAGCCTGCGCGCGTGCTGCTGCTGCTGCTGCAGGTCTGTATCTCCTCGCTGCTGCAGCTCTTCCAGAGCTGCTTCGGTCTCCTTTGCTGCTATCAGCATCCATAAGCATATTCCCTCCACTTGGCGGCGAGCAAACTGCAGCAGCAAAAAGATGTCGTTTGCTTCCTGCTGCCCTATTGTTTGTCTCCTCTGCCATCGCTGCTGCTGCTGCTGCTGCTGCTGCTGCTGCTGCTGGCGTTGGGTGTAACGGGTCATCACGGGCTTCAGCAATTCAATGAGGGGAGGGATCGATCCGTTCCCCTGCAGCGGCTGCTGTTGTTGTTGTTGCTGCTGCTGCTGCTGCTGCTGCGTTTGTGGCTGCTGCTGCTGCTGCTCTCGATGCTGCAGCAGCAGCACCTTTGCTAGGCGAAGGAACCTGCACATTGATGCGCAAGGAAAAACGCTAAACCCTAAACCCTAAACCCTAATCCTTAGCCACTGAGCCAGAAGCACCAGCGTCACGCACACCTTCCCCCCGCAAACCCTATACCCTAAACCCTAAACCCTAAACCCTACCTTTTCATGTGCGTCATTCGCTCTTCTGTCTGCTGCAAGAAATTGTCTTCTCCTTTTTCTTCTCGCTGAAGCAGCCGAGCGTACATCTTAGCGTACAGCCACCAATCCCTCGGGTATTTCGTGGGCCGCCCCTAAACAACCTCAAAACCCTAAACCCTAAACCCTAAACCCTAAACCCTAGACACTCCTAAACCCTAAACTCTAAACAATCCTAAATCTCAAACCCTAAACACCCCAACAACAAGGCGTAAATAAGGCTCCTAGAATACCCAAGCCCAGCCATACGCCACCCTGAATCCGTTACCCTAAACCCTAAACCCTAAACCCTAGACACTCTACAATGGCTGTGTAATTGAGCGTAGCAGCCGCAGTGGGAGTTCGCCCTGAGTCTCATGTGAAGGGATGAAGCTAGGGTTTAGGGTTTAGGGCTTAGGGTTTAGGGTTTACAGGCGGTCTGTAGGCCTTCAGGAGTTTAAGATCCTGAATATGGAGGAGCTTGTTGTAGAGACAGAAGGCATAAAAAGCAGCAAAATTACCCAACGTTAGCTGCACCTCTTCTTCGCCTAAAACATTTAAAGAAGCGCGCCATCGAAGGGGCCCTTTCTGCTCGTTGCTGCTGTTGCTGCTGCTGTTGCTGCTGTTGCTGCTGTTGCTGCTGTTGCTGCTGCTGCTGTTAGCCTCGCGCTCCACAAACAGATGCAGCTGCAGCTCCTCTGTCTGGAGCACATCGACCCACACCGCGTCCCTCTCGTTGCTGCCTCCCTTCTTGCTGCTCCTGCTGCTGCTGCTGCTGCTGCTGCAGAGGGACAGCCTCAGCTGACGTATAGAGACATCAACAGCAAGTGCTTCATCTACCTGCGGCTCTGAAAGCTGCGGCCCCAAAAAGACGGGCGGAGAGCCGCCCCAACTAAACCCCCATGGCGACTTCGAAGCAGATGGCTGCAACACCAAACAAACCCTAAACCCTAAACCCTAAACCCTAAACCCTAGCGACCCTGAAAAGCATATGCTGGCAGGTTCGCCGTCATCATCTTGATTCCTGTTTTAGTGGGGGCACTCCTTAGGAGTCCATAAAGGGTTTAGGGTTTATGGGTTAGGGTTTATGAAGCTTAAGACAAGGGTTTAGGGTTTAGGGTTTAGAGACAAGCTGCTCCCTTGCCTTAAAAATAATTCGCTTGATACCCAATACTGCCTTTGCAGGGGGCCCAAAGAAACCCGAGGAGTCATCTAAAGAAATCTTCACGTCTTCAAGCCTGCACCCAAACCCTAAACCCTAAACCCTAAACCCTAGCTTTTAAAACCCTATTATCTCTTTATGCAGAGGAGAGCCACAAGGCAGCTTCAAGCGGAACACTAGGGCGCTCACAAACTAAGCCGGAAAAGTAACAACCTGGCCCTCCTAAGCCCTAAACCCTAAACCCTAAACCCTAAACCCTCATTCACCGTATGTTGACGTTCGGTAAGTACCGGAGAAGCCACTCTAGCATGGAATGCAAGGGCGTTTCTTCCGCTGACGACACCTGCAAAACCACAAACCCTAAACCTTAAACCCTAAACCCTGAGCGCATTTCGGCATCTCAAGTGAAAGCTTCGCTTTAGGGTTTAGGGTTTGTAGGTTCCTGCTTCGAAGGCCTCAGTATCTATGTGGCCGGTGGGTGTGTGACGGTGAAGGTATAGGGTTTAGGGTTTAGAATTTAGGGTTTAGGGTTTACTGCTTGTTGCTGCTGCAGCACTTCTTTGGTCTCAGCAGCAAACTCTCTTCTTGCTCCTTCTTCTTTAGGGCCTTCTTTTAAAAGACGATGGAGGCGCTGCCGCCTTAACTCTACTTCTTGTTGCTTCTGCAACAAAAAGAAATGATGGATGTGCTCGTCCACCTGCGCCGCAAACCCTAAACCCTAAACCCTAAACCCTAAACCCTAAACGCATGATCTGCGTCCTCTCCACAGGCGCGCTGCTGCTCACAACTCTACGCAATAAACCCTCAATTCTTACACCTGCAATAGCGGTAATGCCACCCAAACAAGGAGGCAAGGTTAAGGGTTTAGGGTTTAGGGTTTTTGGTGTGGGGTTTAGGGTTTAGGGTTTGGCATCCCGAACCTGCTGAAGTTGCCGTTCTGCTACTTGAGCAAGGTTCTCTTCCTGCGGCGCTCCAACAAAGGTTCTGCAGACCCCAAACCCTAAACCCTAAACCCTAAATCCTAAGCCCTAAACCCTCAGGCGTCCAAGGACGCAGTACTCTTTCCCTCATGGCCAAAATATATATGCTGGGTTTCATGTGTTTAGCTTTTTTTTTTTGGGTTTTTTTAGGGTTTAGGGTTTAGGGTTTGCATCCCGGGTGCATGCTATTGCTGGCGCAAAAGAGTGCCTACATGCCGCGTGTCTACGGCGTAGGATTTAGGGTTTAGGGTTTAGGGTTAAGGGTTTAGGGTTTAGGGTTTACAGAGGCATCAGAGAAGTTTCTCGGTGCTAAGTGCAGATCGCAACCCTCTGCAATTATATCAAGGCGGGCGTGGGTTAAGTAAAGACGGGCATCGACTAAGGCAAACCCACCTCCAGTTACCTCTAGAGGAATCTGCACACAAACCCTAAACCCTAAACCCTAAACCCTAAACCCTAGCACTCGAAAAGAACAACACATGCAGTCAGGGGAGGGGGCACGCCACGTGTGCGCCGCCAGGGAGTGATAGAAAGGGCCTCTCCGCTCAAGAAGGGTTTAATAAAGATGCAAACCGTCTAGGGTTTAGGGTTTAGGGTTTAGGGTTTAGGGTTTGCCTGGCGGCTGCGGAACTCCTCCGTCAAGTGAGCAGCATCAACTTCGACGTTTTCTAAATGCAAGCGGTCCAGCAAACCCTCTGCAACGGCATAACACACGTGCATAGGGTTTAGGGTTTAGGGTTTAGGGTTTAGGGTTTAGGATTTAGGGTTTGCGCGTCAGCAGCACTCAGGGTCGTGCATCTCTAGGGTTTAGAGCGATCGATCACTGCAAAGGACAGCGGTTACAGGGCAGGCCACCACTAGGGTTTAGGGTTTAGGGTTTAGGGTTTAGAGCTTCGCACCCATCTTTGCCTGTGTGTCTACTGAGACCAGAAAATATCCTATTCTTTCTCGGAGGGCTTTCAATATCGCCCCAACCACTTGCTGCTGCAGCGGCTGCAGCAGCGCAGCAGCAACTGCTGCCATCTTTGCTGCAGTTACTGCTGCTGACCTCTGAAAAGAATGCTGCCGCTGCAGTCGCTCCGGCTGCAGTTGCTGCTGCTGCGCTTGCTCCTACTGCAGCAGCTGCTGCTGTCGCAACGGCTGTTGCTGCTGTTACAGCAGCAACAAGGGTTGCTGCTGTTGCTGCCAATATTATGGCGGCGAGCCTGCTGCTGGCCGTGCTGCAGCTGTTGCTGCAGCTCCTGCTGCAGCAGCTGCAGCAGCAGCAGCTGCTGCTGCTGCTGCTGCTGCGGGCACTACCTGTTATATTACGACCGCAGCGATCGTTGCTTCTGCCTCGGCAGCTAGGACTAGGGCAGCAGTTGCTGCTCCCGATGCTGCTGCTCCCGATGCTGCTGCTGCTGCTGCTGCTGCTGCTGCTGCTGCGCGAAGTACATCTTCGTGGCCTTTGAGGCCTTAGCAGCAACTGCAGCAGCAGCAAGATTTCCGCTACCTGTTCCCGTTGCTGCTGTTACTGTTGCTGCTGCTGCTGTTGCTGGAGTTGCTGTTGCTGCGGCGGGGTGTAGTCTATACAGGAGAGACATAGCAGAACCACAGCAGCAGCAGCGACCGCAGCAGCAGCAGCAACACGCCTCAGGAAAAGGAATATAAAACCCTAATAGCACAGCAAATAAAGAGATACCTCCTCTGCTATTTCTGCATTATTAAAATTCATTCATATTGAGGTGTATGTACACCTCAACAAGCTGAGGCTGTGACGGTCCACTGAGTTCCCGTCGACCGCTCGCCCTACAGTAGCAGCAGCAGCAGCAGCAGCAGCAACAGCAGCAGCAGCAGCATACAAGCAGCACTAAATTTTTATTTTTTGTACAGTCGTCAATATTTTAATCAACTGGCAGCCGCAGAGTTTAGCACAATTTACCTCGGTCTCAGCCCGTGACCAGTGTGCAGTCACCGAAACCGTAAACCCTAAACCCTAAACCCCAAACCCTAAACCCTAAACCCTAGACCCTAAACCCTAACCTCTAAACCCTAAATCCTAGGTAAGAGGAATTTGTGAACAGCTAGAGGTATTTCGTTAACAGAGCAGCCCCACGGTGTTATTACTGAGAGTTTGCACAGCAAAGAAGAAGGAGTCGTTGTGGCTGGCCCCAACAGGTATGTAGATAAACCCTAAAAGTAGAAGACAACCCGATGATGAATGGCTGAGGTGTATGTACACCCCCGGGACAGGGGTAACTGTCCCCCGCGGGGCCCCACACCCTCAATCTTCTTCTTTGCTTCTTTTTCATGTTTCTCCTTCGCTAGAGAAAATGAATACTTCTGGTGTATGTACACCGCGCTGAACCCTTTAGTCCTATACGCTCTCTTGCTCCTAGCCTCTGGGCCGGCCCTAAACGGTAAACCCTAGCTAAACCCTAAACCCTAGGCCCTAAGTCCCACCTGAGTTGCAGTTGGGGTGTACGTGCAGCAGTTTGCCTCGGCCCTGCGGCTCCTTTATTTATATACACCACAAAAACGTGTGGACTACCCTAAGCACAATCTGAGGTGTACGTACACCGCAGATTTATTGGGTATCGTTGCGGTGTATACGCAGTATCTAGCACTAATTGTTGCGGTGTACGTACACCGCTGCTTCTTTTGAAGGCAGTTGTGGTGTTTACGCACGTTCTACCCTAAACTCTAAACAAAAAATAAGCCTATTTACTTTAAAAAAAGAAAATGAGAAAATTACAGGCGAACAACAAACGCTGCGGCAGCCGCTAGAGAAGCAGCATCGCCACCCTCCGCATACACCCCAAACCCTAAACCCTAAACCCTTAAACCCTAACCCTAAAACCCTAAACCCTAAAATCCAAACCCTCAATCTTAGAACAGAACCTCAATGAGTAAAGCAGCATCTCTTCCCTGCTCGGTGTATAGACACCGCAAGTTAGGGTACAGTGGGCGCCGTAGGCACGCATAAACCCTAAACCCTAAACACTAAACAGTGGTGGTTTACTTGGCGAAGAAGAAGTAGAAGATCAAGAAGATGAACAAAACAAACGCTGCCAAGTGCAGCATGTGCCATCCTCCCTGCAAAAACACCCCAAACCCTAAATCCTAAACCCTAAACCTTAACCCTAAACCCTAAACCCTAAAAGCAAGTGCGCTTGCACAGAAAGAGCCGCTTCACGAGATGATGACAACTCTAAACAGGCTAGAGTAAACCCTAAACCCTAAACCCTAGAAGCAAGCACCGACCCCTAAGCCATAAACCCTAGGCCATAAACCCTAGGCCCTAGACCCTAGGTCTACACCAAAACCCTAAACCCCAATCCCTAAACCCTAAACCCTAAAACTCACTCCTGACTTAAACATTTGGTCCATGCGTCGCACCGAGTTCCGCACAGACATCCGAACTCCTTCTAACCGCCCCATCTGCAGCAGCCAACAAACCCTAAACCCTAAACCCTAAACCCTAAACACTAAACCCTAAACCGTGCTGCTGCCATTTCCCCTGCATCTACAATAAAAGTACACCGGAGCTTTCGGTGGCCCGCGCTTCCTTCTGTCTCCTGACAGCCTGGCAGCCGAAACTGCTGCTGCTACTGCTGCTGCTGCTGCATTTGCTGCCGCTGCACTTGCTGCTGCTCACCATCGAGCCTAGGAGACTGTTTGAGGCCTTCACCTCCTCCCTCATTGCCAGACTGAGCTGCAGCACCCGCATGCAAAGCCTAAACAAACCCTAATCATATCTCTATAGCGAGCTACCCAGCAGCGGCAGCAGCAGCAGCTGCAGCAAACAGATACAGTGCATGCAGTACTCAGAGCACATGCAGCGAAACAGCGGCAGCACCTCGTCCGTATCAAAAGCAGCAGCAGCAACAGCAACGGAAATCCCCTTCGTGCCCACACAATAGCAAAAGCAGAAGCGACCGCGTCAGAGACAACAGCACCAACAACAGCAGCAACAGCAGCAGCACCACCACCGGCAGCAGCACAACAGCACCACCAGATACAGCACCACAGACAGAAACAGCAGCAGGAAAAACAGGCGCAGCAGCAGAAGCATCCGAAACAGAAGTGTAAGCACGAGCAGCAGCAACAGCAGCTTATAAGGGTTCTGCTATACCTCCTTAAGGCCCTGCACTCTCGCCTCTAAGTCCTCAATATAAGAATCATTTTCTGTCTCGAGGGACTCGAGGTTCCTGACCTGTCTCCATTCGCTGCCGTTTTCTTTCTTGCGCATCATGCGACGCCGCTATTGATTGGGGTGTGCGTACAGCAGCAGCAGCAGCAGCAGCAGCAGCAGCAGAAGCAGCCGCAGCAGCAGCCGCAGATGCTCGCGAACCCGAAGAAAGAACCAACACTAAGGAAACCCCCTCAGAGATTTGGGGGGAGAGGCAGAGGAGAAGGAAGCAAAGATGCACAAAAGAGCTACAACACAAGGAAGAAAAGATTCACCAGTCAACAGAAGAAGGAGGCCCCCAAGGGGATTCCTGAAGAAAGAATAAACGTAAACAGCCTCTGATGCAAAAAAGGAAAACCTTTTGATATATATTTTGTTTTTATTTCCTCTTCAGAAGCCCCCAAAGCAAATGAACGCGCAGTGCAGGCCGCAGCACATATTCAGGTGTATGTACACCTGAGATGAATGGCTGCAAAGGAGGCGGCTTAGCACATAGAAGAGAATAAAGACGAATAAATTCGAAAGGAATATCTTTAATTCTCTCTAAAGAGAATTTATAAACTCAATTAGCGCTGCTTTCCTGCACTCAATCAATAGTCACGCTGGCCCGGTATTGCATGCAGCCCCCAGTAGGTTGCAGCATTGTTGGTGTTTTCTCTATGATTTTGCAGAAAAGAAACCTGAAAGAATCCGCTTTGACTCTTAAAAAAGTAAAAATTGACAATAATATGCAAGTTAACAGCACGTTGAAGTAAAAACAGAACAGCAGAGGTGCCCGTACACCCCAAAAGCCAGAAGACAGCGCGATCTGCTACTTGGAACCTTCCAAAGCTACAAAGGCAACGAGCACAAATGTAGCCCATAAAGAAAGGCTAACAGACTCAAATAAAATGCTTCCTCGTCCATAGGCACCCAGCTGCAGCTAGTCAACGGTGAGGGGCCCTAGCGCGGTGCTAGCATGGCTAGCCGTAGGTCCCTGCAGCTAGCCATGCTAGCCGGAGCTAGCCAGCACCGGAAATGTCTTCTTTACTCTCTCCCGTCATATAGAGAAGGAGGTAATGCACGAATTGAGCACACCAGATGTACTGATGTTGCCGTAAACCCTAAACCCCCCAAATAGACAGAGGGAGAGCTTAGAGAGTTGTAACAAGACCCCCCTATTGCGGAGGGAGCCTCGAACCCTTTTGCATTCTGCGGTGAATAGACACCCTAAAGCCTAAACCCTAAACCTTAGAAAGCCGTACTACTAAGCCCTAACTATTAACTACTAGTAAACCCTTGGGTTTTGTCTACCTTATTGTAGTTTGCTGCTTGGCTTGAAAAGACTCAGCCCCACGCAGCTGTGCAAGAGTTGTAGAGATGAAAAGAATAAAACAGGGAAGGAGGTAAACTCCCAGACGCCTCCTCTTCTATGCTGCAAGCAACACAAGTAAGAATTCAATAATCCAATAAAGGGCGAAGAGAACAACGCTCAGAACAAAAAATAAAACACCTGAGGACCCTCTCCAACAAACGAGAACATCCTGGATGCGCCGGTGTACGTACACCTCAATCTTAAGGTGTGCGTACACCGCACCCCGTACCTGCACCTGCCTACTCAGGTGTACGCACACCCCAGATCCAGCATAAGACTGCTTTCCGAGGTGAATGTACACCGCAAAGCGTCGATCCCCAATAAAAACGCGGCCCCACACGCACTACAAAGTATGCGTACACCGCGCAATGTCTACGGAGAAAGGCCCGAGCAGGCAGCAGAAAAGAAAGGCATCTGAGGCTTTCATATGCGGTTTAGCAAACCTTCCGCCGCACAAACAAACAAACACAAGCAGCAGCAGCACCTGCTGCTGCTGCTGCTCCTGCTGCTGCTGTCTACGGAGCTCTTCAAATCCAAGCAACGGCAAGACAAGGGCCGCTGCTGCACGTACACCTCACAGTGTCTGCTCGCCCTCACTTGCAGTGAAGAAAGCAGTAGGTAGCCTTCAAGCAAACCAGCAAGCAAGAAGAATAACAACGAAGGGGCAGCAGCAGCTGGATATGTAGCAGCAGAATCTGCTGCCCCAGGTGCTGCTGCTGTTGCTGCACCAGCATCCCCTGTTCTTGCATCAGCTGGTGTTGCTGTTGCTGCTGTTGCTGTTGCTGTTGCTGCTGTTGCTGTTGCTGGCGTTGCTGTTTCTGAAGGCATTGCTGTTTCTGCTGCTGTTACTGTTCCTGGCGCTGTTGCTGTTTCAGCTGCTGCAGCAGCAGCTCCTGCTGCAGCGTGATGGTTGTATCTATGCGCGCAGCTGCTACCACTCATCCTCCTCTTCTTGCTCCTTCTTCTTTTTCCTGCATTTGTTCTTTATCTGTTCCCCTGTCTTCTTTAGCCATTTTCTAAGGTTACTTTTGTCAGCTTGGGGAGACACCAGGCCGTCCTGACCTTCAGAAGAAGGAGAAGTAGGAGTAGCAGGAGGAGCAGGAGAAGTAGGAGTAGGAGGAGGAGCAGACCCGGGAGGGAAATGAGTGCCTGATGCTCCAGCGCTTTGCTGCGGCCGCCGTTGCGGGGCTTGGGGACTGGGTCCCCCTTCACCAATGTGCGGGGGCCCCCCAGGGTAAGAGGGCCCCACTGGCCGAGGGGGTGGCTGGCGAGGCCCCCGGGATGCTTCAGACGAGGGGTCCCCAGGAAGAGGCACAGGAGAAGGTCGAGCCCTGGGGGCCCCCATACCCGCCGTAGGAAGCGGCATACCTGCTGGTGCACCAGGGGGGCCCTCGACAGATGGAAAGGCCCCTTGATGAGGAGGCAGAGTAGCACCCCACTGCTGACCTTGAAGGGGGGCCCCCGAATGCGGATGACGAGAAGGATGGCCCCCCCCCTGAGGATAAGAAGCGGCCCCAGCCTGAAGAGGCCCGGGGCCCCGGGGTTGCTGCGGCTGACGAAGAGCCCCCCCTTGATGATGTGGGAATGACCCACCCTGAGGATGAGGGAAACCCTCTGCCTGAGGATACGGAGGGGCCCCCGCCTGAGGACGCGCGGGGCCCCCGCGTTTCTGTTGCTGAGGACGGGCCCCCCCCTGATGATGAGGGGGAAGCTGTCCCTGAGAATGCGCAGGGGCCCCAGCCTGAGGATGAGGAGCCTCTGCCCCCCAATGAGGATGCCCAGGGGCCCCCGCCTGAGGGGGAACACCCATCTGAGGGTGAACAGGGGCCCCCATTTGAGGTTGATGGGGGGCCCGCATCTGAGATCGAGGGGGGGACCCCCCTTGAGGGCGATGGGGGCTCCCCCCATGAGGATGGCTGGCGGCCCCTGTTGGATGAGGTTGGACCCCCATCTGAGGATGAGGGCGGCCCCCCCCCTGAGGATAGGGAGGGGACCCCCCCTGAGGAAGCGAGGGGCCCCCCGTCTGATAACCAGGTGGGGGAGGCCTCTGAGGACGTTGGGGGCCCCCCATCTGAGGATAAGCCCCCCCATGAGGGTGAGGCGCGGCCCCCATTTGATGATGAGCGGGGGCCCCCGTTTGAGAATGAGGATGAGGGAGAGCCCCCCCTTGAGGAGGGGGGCCCCCCATCTGATAACCAGGTGGGGGAGGCCTCTGAGGACGCTGGGAGGCCCCCATCTGAGAACGAGGGGGTGCCCCCATCTGAGCATGAGGATAAGCCCCCCCTTGAAGAGAAGCCGAGACACCCATCTGAGGATGAGGGCGGGCCCCCCCCTGAGGATAAGGAGGGGACACCCCCTGGGGGAGCGAGGGGCCCCCCGTCTGATAACCAGGTGGGGGAGGCCTCTGAGGACGTTGGGGGCCCCCCATCTGTGGATAAGCCCCCCCATGAGGGGGAGGGGCCCCCATCTGAGGGTGACGCGGGGGCCCCATTTGATGAGGGCGGGTTCCTTGATGGGTGGCCCCTACCTGAGAACGAGGGGGGGCCCCCATCGGAGGATTTGGCGTGGGTGCCGTATAAGCATCGGGGCCCATTTGAGGGTGAGGCGGGACCCCCCTCTGACCAGGAGGGGGGGCCCCCATCTGAGGATGGGGGGGACCTCCCATCTGAGGACGAGGGGGGCCCATCTGAGGACGAGGGGGGCCCCCCATCTGAGGACGAGAGGGGCCCCCCATCTGAGGATAAGCTTGGACCCCTGCCTGCAGAGGAGGTGCCCCCCACTCTGCAGCTGGAGGGGCCCCCCACTCTGAAGATGGAGGGGCCCCCCACTGTGAAGATTGGGGGACCTCCCAGTCTGGATATTGGGGGCCCTCCCAATTTGAACCTGCAGAGCCCTGCCAGTTTGGATATGAAGGGTCCTGCCATCTTAGATTTGGAGGGGCCCCCACGTCTGAAGTTGGGGGGCCCGGCAACTCTGGAGCTGGAGGGGCCCCCCACTCTGAAGGTGGTGGGCCCCCCCACTCTGGATGTGGAGGGGCCCCCGACTGTGCAAATTGGGTGCCCAGTGGCTTTTGAGCTGTAGGGGCCCCCGACTGTGGAGCTGGGGGGCCCGGCAACTCTGGAGCTGGAGGGGCCCCCGACTCTGCAGATCCGGGGCCCCGCGACTGTTGAGGTGTAGGGGCCGGTCCCCCAGACTCTGGAACTGGGGGGCCCTCGGACTCTGGAGCTGCGGGGGCCCCCCGCTCTAAAGATGGGGGGCCCTCGGACTCTGGAATTGGAGGGACCTCCGTTTCTGTAGCTGGGGGGCCATTTGACTGTAAAGATGTGGGGCCCCTAGACTCTGGAACATGAGGGGCCCCCGACTCTGGAGCTTGGGGGCCCCCCCCCTCTGAAGATGTAAGGACCCCCGACTCTGTGGCTGTAGGGGCCCCCGATTGTCCTTCGGCGCTGGAGAGGTCTTTTGCATGCGCCGCACTGGTTTCATTGGATATGTCTTCTTCTTCGCTCTCTTCCTCTGCTGCTTGCATACCAACAGAAGGCTGGGATAGCTGGGGAGAGGGGGGCTTCATCTGGGGCCCCCCAGTGCTTGGGGGTGGCAGCTGCGGCTTAGGGCCCTTCATTGCTGGCTTAGGGCCCCTCGATGCGGGCATTGAAGTCCCTTCTCCTAGTTGAGTGCCCCCCTTCTCGCTGTGCAAGGGGCTGTCTTCTGCAGGTGGGGGACCCCTCAGTGACTCCATAGAATCCTCATCTGCGCGTGTGGGGCCAGATGGAGGAGGCGGTAAAGGAGCGGGGGGGGGCTCGGGGACCCCAGGAGCCTCCTCCTGTGGGGCCTGCTTGGTGTCGGTTGGCTCCGGTGTATCGGAGGCCCCTCCGGATAACCCTGGGGCCTCCTCTGCATCGGGGGCCCCCGCCTCATCGGCATCGGGGGCCCGTCCAGACTCCTCTGAGGCCTCGGCGGCCCATCCAGATTCCTCTGAGGCCTCGGGGGCCCATCCAGACTCCTCTGAGGCCTCGGGGGCCCATCCAGACTCCTCTGAGGCCTCGGGGGCCCCTCCAGACTCCTCTGATGCCTCGGGGACACCAGGGGCCCCCGAGGCATCGGGGGCCCCTCCGGACTCCCCTGAGGGTTCGGGAGCCCCTCCGGAGGCCCCTGAATCGTCGGCGGCCTGAAGCATACCCGGTGGTGGGGGGGGGAATGTAAAAATGTTGCCTTCACCTGTAGCTGCGCTGTCTGCGGGTAGAGGGGAATCTGCAGGAGGGGGTGGCCAGTGGGTTGATGAATCACTATTACTGTCCTCTTGTTCATCTGCGGCTTGTTGAGGAGGCACAGGGAAGTGGCCCTGAGACTCCTCCTTAAGCTCAAATTCCTCCTTATCCTCCTCCTGCTGCTGCTGCTGCAGCTCCGGCGGAGGCGGAGGATGGTCTAGGTAGCTTGGGGGTTGTATGCCGGCTTGAGACGTGGGGGCCCCCGCCTGCGATACGAAAGGAGACACCGTAGAAGAATAGTCTTCTGAGGGATGATGGGTCTCAGACTGTTGCCTGCTCGCAGCTGCTGCTGCTGCTGCTGCTGCTACTGACGCTGGTGTTACTGCTGGCTGTGGTGGTGCCCGCTGAGCTCCCGCTACTCCTGCTACTGGTACTCCTCTTATTGGCGGTGGTGGTAATGGGGGTGCTGGAGGTATTAGTGGTGCTTTTTCAGGCGGTGCGGGAGGAGTTGGTTTGCTTCTGGGTATTCGGCGTGGGGGTGGCAGCAGCAGCAGCAGCAGCAGGGCGATGATGGGGGCTGCTAAGGCCAAATGGAACTGCACTGGAGCAGAAAAGATGCTGCTTCTCGTCTCCTTTAGAGGCATTTCGCTTAAATAGGGGGAGCTGCTCGTTCCCCCCTCCGTTGCTACAGATAAGCCGGAGGCCCCGGGGGCCCCCACATTTGCTGGGAATACCACTGGTAACCCAGCAAGAAGGGCCGCTCCAGCGGCCCCTAAAAGAGCGAATACCATTGGTTTTACCCCAGAAGCAGTTGCTGCTGCTCCTCCTTCTCCTCCGTCGCTCCTAGGTGCTGCCGAGGAGCCCCCGCTGCTCCCACTGCTACAGCGTAGCTTGGGCTCTGAGAGAAGGAGTAAAAGTCGCCACAGAAATAAAAATCATACTCGAGGAGGATCAATATGTACAGCTTTAACTACTACTGCCATTCTTCAAAGCAAAACGCCAATAAGGAAATGGACCCTCTTCGCTGGGGCTGAGCGAGGCCTACTTCGCCTGAGGAGCTGTAAACCGGAATCTCGAATAGAAAAGACCTTCTTCACTATAGAACGAACAGCTTCACGTGTACTTACATGTCTAAGTTAAGGGTGAATCTGCAAATGTTTCTGCTCTATTCACGATACCCCGTCACCGCTACCGCTACCGGGATATATACATCTTTGCAGGTGTTCTGTAGCTCTCGCCTACAATGGAAGCTAGTGATCATGGCTTGCTTTCGTCAATCATAAACCTTGTTTTTGAAAACATTATCTAAAAAGAGATCATTTGGGACAGTTTCTGCCCGTGAACTCTCCCTAACTCCGTATTCCTCCACTTCTCAACCCCCCGGTATCGGGGTGCGTGATACCTTCTTTAAAAGCTTCGTTACTGTATTTCTTCTGGATTGAAAACTAGGTAATGAAAGGGAATTAGTCATGTAGTGTTTGTGTACAGCGCTGGTCAGTCCATTAAAACAGAGCTTGCATCTGGTTTCTCGAGGGGTTGCGTCGTTACAAAAGTTGCTGAAACACAAACCTGCGATCGTAGAGTTACGGCCCGCTGTGAGTTGAAACAAAGCCGAAAAACTCAAAAAGTAGTTCATTTAAATCAGTTTCCTTTCTCCGTAGTCCCCAGGCGCCTGGGAAAGAGCGGCCCAATGACCTATGTAGCGCTGCTACAGAAAGGAGCGTAACCGTAAAGAAGAATTCTAACGCGCCTTGCTGGAACCCCTGCTGCATGAGATACATTAGCAGTGCACAGCTCCCACCTTTATGCGTGAATACTGTAGGCGATTGTTCAGCATGTACTTGGCCCGCAGGGACCAGCAGTTGCAGAAGACAGGAGAGTTGCGCCAGAGACTATGTTGCTGATAGTATACTTGATTGTGTAGCAGAACTCACTGTGCCGCCAGAGCCACCGAGCAGCTCCTTCATTGTTGAAATGTCGATACTTCTTTCCTCCCAACTGTACCGCTAAGAGGTCCTCCACAAGCGAAGACGGCTTCCGTAACTCGACGTGAGTGACAGCCGAGTACTTGGTATGTTTTCTACTTGCTCCCTCGCCGAGAGTTTCATCCAAAGTGTTGTGTCATACATAATACCGGTTATACGGAGGAAATGCCGGTCGAAATCAGTGGAAGTGAGCACTGCAGACGACTTCAGGTCTCTGATCAGGCTCATGCCTGCCACTTTTCCGTTCTCGGTGCAGCTAGTTGCTTGTCTTTTTTATGTTTATTCGTTAGACGGGCGGCGTTTTTCGCGAATCCAGCGACAAATTTGCATGCCATTATACCGGTTGCTTGCAAGAAAAAGGTAGTCGCAGCCAGTGAACACGAGCGCTGGAGATGGCCTATGGTGTCAGATCCGGCTTGTGGTTGCTTCTTTCTACCGTTTCGCTCTGTCCGAGAAAGCTGCGGGGAGTGTACAGGGGTAATACTCACCTTTGAATATCCTGCATTTTCTCCAGATCTGATTCGACTCCCCCAACAGAGACAATCCCCTAAGACGGTGATTGCTTGTATGGAGACTGAACACTTTTGTGACTTCGCGGAGGTGCTGCTTCTCACGTAGCGATTGCGGAGCACGGCGCAGGTACTGCTTGCTCCCCCATATTGCGGTTGAACAGAAGTGCGCCGTCAATGTGCGGAACAATTTCGACGGCCCCGATATGTCATAATGGATCGCTCACTGCAGTCCGGTAGTTATATCCACCAACGCAAAGAACAGACCGGGATATTATAGTTTGTGAGTGCGTGCATTGAATGTAGTCTTGTGCCCGTCGGTGAAGTGAATTGGGATCTGAAAAAAAAAAAAAAATTATTTGGGGCGTCGGAAACTCCTGTTCAACTGTGAGTGTATTATAGGCCCCAAATGCGCGCCGCCATTTGACGCTTGATCATTGTCCTGTAACGTTTTCTTCTATAGACAGTGACTCACTTTACGCCTTCGGAACAGTCCATCCTCTCCACCGGTGCACCAGCGAATGCCTATCCAGTATTAGTGTGCTCTCTGGGTCCGCAAGTCCCTACTGTGAGCTAATAGACGAAAACGCATCCCCGCCAAGAGACATTGTGCTTTATGTCAGCAGCTCGCTACGTATACGAAGAGCGAAGCAATACTATTTGTGTTTAATGATCCTGGCCACGAGACCATAAAAGCCTGAGAAAACCGCTCGAACAGCGACCGGTTGAGTTCGCCTTTGTGTCGAGCTCAGCTGTCGCAATAACTAGCATATAACGATGATGCAGTTGCTGATGGCTTTACATGTTGCATTTAAACATACCTACACCACAAGGGTCAACCTACCCGAAAGGTCCAGTTTGTCAAGTTTCCAAGCACGAAGGTGAAAGAGCAATGGCCTCATTAATTTTCTACAGCATTCCTCTACTAATGCTGGTAAAGCTGCTTCTAATGCTATTTTAGCTCATGGTCTTGCTGTTGCTGTCGCTGCACCTCCGTTGTGGCTGCCACTGCTAGGTTTCCCACTGAAGCGTTAGCAGCTAGCGCAGGTTTTTAAAAGAAGCTCAATTACATGCGTTGCTGCTGACTAGTTTAGAGTAGCAATTCACAAATGTTTGCGTCCATGTAAATGAAGTGAAACCAAAACAATTATTTATCGTTCCCTTAGCTACCCCCTCTGCCCCCCTCGGGCATGAATGCCAGGAGCACACTAGCTTATCCTTTGAAACAATCGAGGAGCACCATTCCCTGGGCTTTGCTAGCTAGAGCATAAAGCCTGGCGTAGATCGTCCAGCTACTGCCTGCCCGGAGTTGGTATCTGGCAGATGCAGTGTGTTCTGGAGAGACTTCTAGTCTGTCTTTCATTTGTCTCCTCCCTTCTCCGCATCTCTTAGACGCTGCAGTAGTTCGCGGTCTTCAGCTGTAATTTTATCGGGAAGGGCGACCTGAAAATCCGAATGAAGGACTAAGTGGCACGACGATGATTCGGGTGTCCTTTGAGGTAGAACAAAGCCGATCAACGAGGAAAGCATCGTACGCTACTACACAATATCCCTGCCTTCGCTCCAGCGCATGCTACTTACCCTTAGTGTGATGATATGGTCACCTCTTTTACTAGAATGTCCATCTAGCCTCCTTGCGCCTCTGCCTCTAATGAGCACTTTCTGGCCGGATTGAGAAAGAGGTGGTACTTCTACCTCGGCCGTGCCGTCTATTGTCTCCACTGTCTGTTCCGCCCATGGCAGCACGCACAATAATACATAAAAATATATAGTAAATATATTATCTTAATTATCAAATGTATATGTATATATATATATACATTTGCTGCTGTAAGCGGAAGCAGAATAGGGCCTGCTCACGAGTTTGCAACCGTTGACTGCATCGTGCAAAGATATCGTCTCGTCGCTGAGCACATCTGCACCCTCCCTCGAAAACCGGTTGTGTTTCTCCACGTTTACGGATATATATCTGACAACAACAGCAGCACACAGGTTATTATCAACAAATAAACTACTGCCTCCACCTGTACGAGCACATGTCCATGCAACCAGAGGGGGGATGAGCACTACTCCCTGTTGCGAGGTAAAGGATGAAGCTGCATTTCCGCGTGCGTCTGTGCATGATGCACAATATGAATATGCAAGATGTCTGCTGTGCATATCTATGCATATATGCATTTACACTATATATATGCATAAAATGGGTGTTTCCGGAAACTTACATATCACCTGGCTGCCCTCCATCTGCGCTTTTGCTTCCTTCGCCCTCTACGCGTAGCAGAGACCCTTCTGAGACCCCCGCAGGTATGTTGACCTGCCATTTAAACATCAAGAGAGATTAAATAAACGAAGTAGCGTTTGGACAGGAATGATTCCATTGTTCATGACGGGATAAAGGAAAGAAAAAAGCGAAAGCACGCAGAAAGATATTCGAGCTAGCAAGTAAACGTAGGTGACGCAGGGAGATCACAATAGATGCAAGATATCAGCTACACCCAAACCACGACAGGGCCCCCCCCTGTAGCAGCAGGCATTTACTAATCATCAGCGTTAATACTAGCAGTAGCACAACCAAGAGCAACAGCATCATCAGCGCAAGGGGCAACCCTGTAGATAGAAGCAGCAATACAATTGCCGTGGACTATGAGAACAGCATATTCAGAAGGGCAGCACCATAACGAGCCCGTATTGCCAACAGCAGCAGCACGAAAGACAACAAAAGCAGCAGCAACACCCGCGTTCGGATTAAGGAAGCAACAACGACGCAGCAACCAAGCAGCATTATGAGTGGCAATAACACCATGGAGAGCAAGAATAATAGCCATACAAACATCACATTAACCAGCAGCAAGGCTCCCTACCTTGAGAGACACCTCTTTGTTTACCAAGCCTTCACCTCCACAGGAGTCGCATGCAGGGTGCCCCGACTCCCCCGTCCCGCCGCAAGCTGGGCAGCTGATGGATGTAGAGACAAAACCAAAAGAAGAACGTCTTGTCTGTACAGAAGGACCGCAAACGCAGAACAGAAGCAGAAATGCTAATAAACAGTGTGCAGCTGCTGGAGCTCCCCTGCCCAGGCTGCTACGGAGTGAAAATACAAGTATTTAAGCACGTAGAAACGATTAACGGAACCGGAACAATGACTTAAACATGCGATTTAACAAACAAGGCACTGGCCTGGCATGGGCTTACCACGCACAAACGCACACGCACGCAGACAGACAGAGACAGAGGCGAAGAGAGCGACAGAGATACGCAAGGAAGCAGACGTGTGCACAGACAGGTGCGTGCATTTGAGGGCCCAGCGTGGAAGCCGAGAGACAATTAACACTTATTATTGCACGAGGGTAATCGTCAACATAAGACCTGAACCCGGATTGCAGCCTGATTGTGTTGAGCATTGGTGTTTGAAATAGAATGTGATGCGACTACGAGCCCTTAGGAGTTGGGTCTGTAAGTCAGTCTGTTGGTGAGTGTTGCACTGCAGCCCCCTCATGCAGATCGCCTCACTTCTGTCTGCATTCCTCTGCCCTCACAGGCGCGGCAGGCCGAGGGCTTCAAGGCCTTGTGGTCTTGAAAGCTGGAGCAGGACGCGCACGGCTCTTGGCGCTGCACTCTTACAGAAAGAGAAGACGCCCCTTTAAGCGCTGCATCTTCGAATCCAAGAGTGACAGAGGCCTCCACGTCTGCACCTCTCTGCGGCCGTGACGCACGCCGGCCTCCGGTAACAGCAGCAAAAGGGCTGCTGCTCCCAAGAAAATGGGGACCAAACAAAGCAGAAAACAAGCTCGAAGGGCCTCTTGGTTCGTCCTCCGGATCGTCCTCTTCATCAACTGTTGCTGTTGCCTCCTCACTGGTGTTTTCTTCATGGGAACTGGAAGAAGGCAGTACAGGGAGCAGCTCCTGCAGCAGGGCGGAGAGAGACTCTGGGACATAGCCCCCTTCATCATATGCAGCACGTTGTGTAGGGTTTTGTAGTGTCGCCGAGATTTCCCGCAGAAGGGATTCCACAAAGGGATCCAAGTGCGGCGTATCTACGCCCGAGAACTGCTCGCGCTGCTGTTTTTGCAGTTCTTCCGCACGAGCGGCAATGCCAGAGGCTGGAGCATCACGGTGCACGCCCAGCAACCGATACAGGTCAACGTCTGTCTGCAGACGCAATTCCTGCTGCCGCTGCTGTTCAGTTTCTTTCGTTCCTTTTCTGAACCGCTCAAAGAATGAAGGAAGTGCGTCGAGGGAGCTGCTGTTCGCTCGGCCTCCACCCCCAAGATGGTTGATTCCCCGTCGATGAAAAACAAATGCACATGCACGGGGCCGTCCGTATAAACCTGTTGCTGAAGAGGGATCGGAGTGGTACAGAATGAGAAGAAACGGACTGAGAACCAATAAACAACGTCGGATCATTGGCCCCCTAGAGAGCCAAGCAGATGGGGAAGGAATATTCATCGTGGTGGCATGTCGGCGCAGGATATTGAGACCCCAATTCAAGCACTGGACTCTAGTCCGAAGACTCTGAAGCCTAAGAAGAGGTGCATTACTTGCAAACCCTTCCCTAGCTTCGTTGTAGACACCCGGAGGGGAGCACAAGAAATGGGGAAGTTTACTCGCACGGTAGCGAGACAGAGTGTTCACCGCGGTTCGTTTCTACTTCTCGTTCAATGAGCTTTCGACAGAGAACTTCGCTAGTGAGGTATGTTAAAGGAAATGCTGGTTACGTGGAGGAAGATACTGGGGGGCTGGCTGAGCCGTACGTAGTATCTTTTACAGGTTTGCTTACTGGACACTCAATGCAGCCAAGAAATATCACAAACTAATTTATTTTTGCCTTCCATCTCTTTGAATTCTCTTTGACATAAGAAGGCTGCAAGCAGCGTGGGTTCTTGATTGGTCCTTGCTGCAGCCGTCTTGGATGGGAGCAGGGCCCCCTCTGTACGACGGAGCATTCTGTCGTTGTGGCTCCGATACAGATTTTTTCAGAAATTGATTAGTATAGTTACTGGTTGATTTGTATTTCTGAACGCCCTTCTCGCTGTGCGGCCAAATAGTGAGTATCTGCTCTCAGCACACTATCGAAGGAAGGGTTCATTCTTGCCAAGTTTAATAAATATTATTCACTGAAACCATATAAGTAGTACAAGAGCTACAAAAGGTAATATAAAATGGCAGCAGTTAAGATACTATAATTCATATATAATTGTTGAAATTTTTTAAAATTAAGAACTATTTAAAGTATGGCTGCCCAGACAGTTGGTTTTACAGCATCTCCTACTTAAGCGTTATGTTTGACTAGTTTTCCGTTTTCAAATCTTCATATTTGTGACTTTTATATGTTGCTAGCGGTATTGACTGGTCTATCTCGTGCCCATGCGGTCCCATGGCCACGTTCTATCTCTAGGATAGTCAGCCTGAACTTGCAAATAGTGTCCTCTTGAGTGCCAAGTACGTATCTATGAATTGTCAAGTACTAATAAAAAAGGGGTTTGGTTATGCTTGTGTCTGTAAGGGTTCGGTGGTGCTCGCATTTGCGCTTGAACTTGTACCACGGCGGGTACAAGGAGACCTCGAGACATCGGTTGTACATGTACATGGCTGTCCTTAGCATTATTTTTTGTATCTTTCCTCCTATTTGCTCTAGTTTTTGATGGTCTTTGAATGAATGATATTGTTCATAATACGTAGGAAAAAAGGGTATCTAAAACAACCTCACTAAATCTAGTTCTTTTGTAGCACAATTTCTTACATTGTTGGTGTTAAGATTATAAGCTCGTTCCTGCATAGGATTTATGACAAGAGATACAAATTAGAGAGTGCCTAAACCATCCTCCCCCCCCCCACCCC
>NW_013547980.1:0-1567 GCF_000499425.1 Eimeria acervulina
GCAGCAGCAGCAGCAGCAGCAACAGCAGCAGCAGCAGCAGCAGCAGCAGCAGCAGCAGCAGCAACAGCAACAGCAGCAATTGTTTAAAGAAAGAAGAGGGAATTTGGGGTGTCTGTACACCTCAGCATGCATGCAGCGAGCAGCACACCGCCGGATAAGAAGTAATTGATGCTGCACTAACTTTTTTAATAATTCAATTTGCTGCTAGACGCAACGCCACTCTGTTTGCTGCTGCTGCATCTGCGGTGTATCTGCAGCTGCTGCTGCTGTAGGGAAGAGTTAAGCAAAAGGATAAAGATAATATAAGAAGAAGATAATAAGACAATAAAACCCCTAATATGTGCACACATATTAACCTGGGTCCCTTGCTGTTGCTGCTGCTGCTGCTGCTGCTGCTGCTGCTGCTGCTGCTAGTGGAATTATTAATTGCTGTAACACGAAGAGCCTTAGTTTGCTGCTGCTGCTGCCAGAAGCAGCAAACTAAGTTTCTCCTTCTGTCTTTCTTTTGCTGCTTTAGAAATAAATAAAGAGGAATTAGCAGCAGAGTAAATAAACATGAAAACTCTCTAACTTTAGCTGCAACACGCCACCACCGACTCCTGCTGCTGTTGCTGCTGCTGCTGCTGCTGCTGCTGCTGCTGCTGCAGCATTGTACTTACAGAGATTTGCTAAGAGGAGACAGTTCCAATGAGACAAATAAAGCTTCTCTCAAAAGATCTACCTGCAATGACTTCCTTCTGCTGCTGTTGCTGCTGCTGCTGCTGCTGCTGCCTACTGACACTGACGGCAGCAGGGAGGCGGCCGCCGACGTCTGCTGCTGCTGCTGCTGCTGCTGCTGCTTCTGCTGCTGCTGTTGCTGCCGTTGCTGCACTCGCTTTTTCCTATTTTTTCACAAATAACCTAAAAGTAGTATTAATTAAAGCAAGCGTATAGTAAGTTTATTAAATAAATGTTTTGAATAGAAGAGATATAAGCAGCAAGCAGCAGCAGCTATACAGATAAGACCCCTAGTGCTGCTGCTACGTCTTCTTGCGTAGTATAAAAATATTTGTTTTTTGTTTTTTGTTTTAAATTAATTACTAAAATTAAAATTGTTAATTAAAAATAATTTATCTTGCAAGGAAAACCCCTGCTACAGACTAGCATATCTAGTGCCGCTCCAGGTGTATGTATACGCTCAAGAGGAATCAAACAAAGTAAATAATAAATAATAAATAATAAATAATAAATAATAAATAATAAATAATAAATAATGTAATACAAATAATATGCAAAAAGCTATTGAAAAGGAGAGAGAAATAAACAAGAAGAGAAAAATAAATAAATAATTTATACTCCAAATTACTTAATGCATTATTTTGTCGCCTCTAACATTTTTATGTATATCTAATATTATTTATGTATAACACAACACATAAATATATATATATGTATATATATATGAATCTAAGAAAAAATATATATATATGTACATGTATACATCTGAATGTACAAATATGCGTGTATATATATATATATATATATGTATATGCATATATCTGTAATTAATATATATGTAATGTATGTA
>NW_013547979.1:0-2792 GCF_000499425.1 Eimeria acervulina
GATTTCGCTGTCTTTTGAGGACAGGCACGTCAAACATAGCAGCCTGGACCGGATGCTCAATGGGCATTAGCCACAGGACTCCACAGCAAGCAGAACTTCAATAAAGATAGCAAACAGGACGTACGTGGAGAGCATGTCTAGGCTACCTTGAAGTCCAACGTAGTGATACACAATCCAATATAACGTTGCAGTAACCAAAGGTGGCGGGTTCCATGGTACTCCCGTTGTTCGCCTTTCCTGTTTATTTTTAACTTTAGGTCGTTGGTCGTCATCCCATCATTTGCGCATGCTTCGTTGAGATACAAATTGAAGAGTGTATGCATACTACAGCGCTTGGCATTTTCTACAGCACAGAGTTTACCGCTTGACTTGAGGCTAAGGCGTTGGGGCGGGTTCCATGGTACTACTATTGTACACCTTTCCTGTTTATTTTTAACTTTAGGTCGTTGGTCGTCATCCCATCATTTGCGCATGCCTCGATGAGATACAAATTGAAGAGTGTATGCAAACTACAGCGCTTGGCATTTTCTACAGCAGAGCCTGCCGCTTGACTTGAGGCTAAGGCGTTGGTTCATTGTATTAGGTCAGGTTGAAGTTGGGATAAAAATGCAAACCTTCGCCAGAAGAGGAAGGTGTGTGTGTGTTGTCTGTCTGTCTGTCTGTCTGTCTGTCTGTCTGTCTGTCTGTCTGTCTGTCTGTCTGTCGTCTGTGTGTCTGTGTCTGTCTGTGTCTGTGTCTGTGTGTGTCTGTGTCTGTGCCTATGCCTGTGCCTGTATGTGTTTATTTGTGTGGGTGTGAGCGTGTCCGGGTTGGTTTGTGCAGGTGGGTGTCGGTGTACGCCGCAGAGCGATGATAGTGTGATCAACGCGCGAGACAGCTAGTACGTACAGGGTAGCGCTTAGATGCGTGCAACTTGCAGCTTGTAGCAAGCTTGCATCTTGCTGCCGCGGCTAAGAAGCACACACAGCTGCCCAGCAGCCACAGTTGCGAATCGCGTTGGCGGCAGTCTTTGGCTCTTTCAATTCTTCGCCACGGTAGTGGCTAGTGGTTAGCAACCTCCTTCTTTCGTGTGCCCAATTAACTGTTTTAGGTCTTGCGGGATTATCTAGAAAAGTCCAGTTTCCAGTTTGGTGTGAGGCAGACAGGCTGCTCGCTGCTTGAAGACCGAAACGGCTTCTTCCTGCAAGATCTAAAGCCTTGTAGGCAGCACTACAAGGGTTTTGAGAACCACAGCGATGCAAGCATGGTGCAGAGAGTGCGTAGATGTTAAGGAATAATTCTTAGCAACGTGGTCTACAGCCTGCAAGCTCACACGAGCGACTGACAAAAGTACTTGGCAGCCACTACATCTGGGTACATTGCTAGCCTTGTTCGGCTTTATCGCTTCATTGAAACACCATTATAGCATCTGCCTGCCCATGTGTCCTGCCATGACACTGGTCCAAAACACCCATAGTAGCGCCGGTTTGTCACATTTTCATGCACGGGGCCACGTCGACACGTAGTGTAGGAGTTTCTTGCCGCCCAACTAGAGAACTCGGTGATATGTTGTGTGTTCCCTGGATCCACTAAAGCGACGACTGTGGCAACCACCGAAACTGATGGGCATTGCATCGCGTCATTGATCTGCTCTGTTACTGGTTTTTGTTCAAGCGCTACTGCGACTACTGTTCATACAGAAGATTCTTTTGTAGGGATGTGCAATGGGCCAGTGTTCTTACCGAGGTGTCTGAAGGAAAAAGGTACGCAGATTAGCCGGTAATGGATGGTGTACCGGCAGCCTGGAGTGCGTAATTTCAGACGAATCATAATGCAGCAAGTATGTCTACACTGCAGGTTAGATATCGCCTACTTGGTTCTACCAGCAATTGGAGCTGCGCGTCTTACCAGAGCTCCGCAGAGGGTGCGGCAATCCGCAGGGTGTGTGTGTGTGTTTTCTGAGTAGTATTGACTGCCTTTGGCTTTTATTATTCCTCATGAGCACTAGAGATTTTCCGCCCCATTTCACTTTGTCGGTGGTTCTCCGTTGTTGTACTTTGGATTTTACAGGATCGTCCTGGCTTCCTCGCGAAGGTCCAAGTGATTGCTTGGTCTGCAGTTACGGAATGTTGTATGGTCGAAGGAAAGCAACGCAGGAGTCGGAAAAATAGGAGATGCGTTACTTATGGGTATGCATGCAGAACGTCAAGCACAATAATGGAACTACCGGATACAGGTAGTGCGCAATTGGCAGAATCTGAATATGCTTTCCAACCTGGAGAGACGTATACATAATTACGTGCGACAGAGCAATGAGCTTCATCTTGTTGCTTGACTGGCCGCCGCTGGAAGTCCTGTTGTATCCAAGTAGACAGCTTGAGTGTGCCGCATTGGTGCGCGATCGCACAATACTGCGAAAACCTGCTTTATGGGTTTTTACACGAATGTCCAGCGGGGAGCCTGGAATGCGGTGTGGGGTGTGTTTTCTGCACAACGAGGCTGACGAACAGCTGTGGAGCGCAGACCAGTGGATACAGCGATATCTGGCGTATTCTGCGCAACAGGGCTACGGGAGTCTCCGAAATGGTGCGATGTAGTTAGTGCGTGGCATCATGCAGATACTAGCGGCGTTGAGGAAGCGGTAATGCCACAGAGGCGTGAGGCGCTTTTGTACTCTTACTGCTTCTCCAAACCAGGGATCTAATAGGCAGCGGCGCCTTCTTGTGTGGGTAACCATGCTCAGCCTCCGAGATTCGTCAATGCCACAATCGCTGCTCGGCGTCATACCATCTTCTTCGTGCGTCTCGCTGTTG
>NW_013547978.1:0-2601 GCF_000499425.1 Eimeria acervulina
CGTTGGGGGATTATCATGAAACGCAACATTTCTTCGGAAAAGAGGAAGCATTCTTGCTTCTGTACGTTCCAAGCATATCTCCGACTCTAGGCAACCAAGCAGAAGGGGTAGATAGTCTGATCCATTTTTCGGCATATTGATCATAACACAACTTCATAAGAGAAACGGCTCCTTTTGCAGGGATTTCGCGCTACTGCCCCTGCAGCGTAGCCGCCCAGTTCTATTGAACAAAGGTGAACTGATAAATATTCAGGGAGGTCGTCTCACCACTTCAACAAAAGGTAGGATTATATATTCGTTATACTCTTCAGACGCTCCCCTACACTAATGTGCGCAGGCGCGCACACCCATCGTATGCGGTCCCGCATTGAACGCATTGCCAGTGGGCAGATGCTGCGGAGTGCCTAAATTGGAACGACGTTAGCTTCAGTTCTTGGTCTGCACTTAGTTGAGAAGAGGTTTTGGCGTAAGCGTAGAGATCTTCACTGAGGGACGCCGGCTATCTCCGGTATATCCACCAAAAGGACGTGCTGGGCACGCCCACGGTCAGCCGACATCGGTGCTGTCGTCTGTTCAGATTGAGAACCTTGCTCACCTTCGTCTCCATCAGTACCCTCCAAAAGGTTCCACTCTCTCAAAAGTAATAATTCCTAGGGGAAATCTAATCTGTAACAACGTAAAGGGAACAACAACTCCTCAGTGCCTGCCTCCACTGCGGTGAGGTCGTCGGTCGGCATCGACCTGCGCTGGCTGCCTCGAAGGTCCAACAGATCAATTCTTCTGATCCTCGCCTTTCCTGAGACTCCCTGAGCAAAGCTTCTTTCATATTAACCTATTCATTTTTTGCAAAACCTTTTCCAACCAGGGCTCAGACCATTTTTTGCAAAACCTTTTCCAACCAGGGCTCAGACAGGCTGCAGGATGGGGAACACCGCAAGCGCCGACGACAAACCCAAGCGCGTTGCTACCAAGGACCTTCAATGCCACACATACATCAAAACATACAGAGAGGTAAGCAAACTTCTGCGTTTCTTAGGAGGGGCTGCTAAAAGAAAGCAGGTGCAGGTTCTAATTCCGGATGCGGCCGCTAGCAGCTTGTCCGACGACGTGTTGAACCACTCCTGGGGATGTTACTTAGTATTCCGAGCCCGCGAGCACACAGAGGCTTCTGCAGCTGGTATAAAGCTTTCTTTCCTCAATAGGTTGTGCATACCCTAGCCGCTAGCGTCCTTCTTTGCCGGCGACAGAGCTCTCACTGGCAGTGCGGGCGTGAGGCTATGGCAGGATGTGCTGTAAATATGCGAATCCCGGATATGGTCTAAATGTGTAACTCCCAAGTCCCGCATCTTGCTATATGACTTTCTATTGAATGGCTTAGGCTTCAGGGCTAGCCCTAATCCGGTGCCGTGGAACTTGTGCGCACCGCACGTTAAGGGCGCCTTAAGGGTTCGTCCGGTCGTGTGTTTCAGGGCGATGCGGAGCTTCCTGAGGACCCCGACTTCCCGAAGCGTCTTCTAGATCAGACGCGTTCATTTGACTTCTCCAGTAAGCACTTTTCAACACCGTTTCTGCATGGCACCTTATTGCCTCATTAGGTCGCCTCATTGTCAACGGGTAAAGTCTCCTCCCTTACTTGAATTGCGTTTTGCATCCCTGTCAGAGCAAGCTGGGAATGGCCATGGTACGTATATATTCTATCCTAACAAAGACAAGCCAAAGATGTGGGTCGGCCAGTACAAGTGTCTCAATCCTGACGATCTTCTGTGCAACCAAAGCTGCCCTCTGGATGCTTCAGCGCCTGCGCAGTGCGGTGAAGCCGCTGCTGAATTTATAGATCCTGTTGGCTGCAGCTTGATGCAGTACTGCATGCCAGTAAGCAATCCAGCTATACCAGCTTCCACCATTATTGACATAAGATGCCCCTGGCTCGCGGACACTCCCTTCATCAGGCCGTTATGAGTGGCTTGCCTCTAACGCATTCATGATCCCTTGCAGCAACCATGCTTTTCGCTATTCCAGTGGCTTTTTGCGAGTTGTTTGACATGGCTGTGGACTCAGAACACCCCAGGGAAAAACCACGGAACCACTGAACTTCCAGGAGGCACAGCTTATGCTACCGCTTCTTTCACGAATGACGACCAAATGCGTATTGAGCAGGCCCAAGTCAACAACGTGGCACAGCAGGCATATGCCATGGCAACAGGCAACGCATATGCGCACGCAAACTTTGATCAACGTCTCGCGTTTTACCAAAATCTCCACCGAAGCAACCTACCATGCACGCCCGTTGTATCGAGGACATACCAAGGGGCCGAAACCATTAATGCTCCTTATTAACCATGATGAGGCTCCCGAAACCCCAAACTGCCAAGAAAAAGGATTCTCTGGACAGTCGTACAGCATGTATATGGCCTAACGAACAAAAAATACAGGGCTCCGCCACAGCTGACAGAGCCCTGCGCAGTTTTTGGCGGTTGGCTTTCACAGCTTTAGCTGATTTCAGTTTGGATTAACTCTATTGCCAAAAACCTAACTTCACTTGGCCGGCCCCGGAGGTTTCAAACAGAGAGCCTTTGAACTGATGAAGCGGTACGCATAGTG
>NW_013547977.1:0-1628 GCF_000499425.1 Eimeria acervulina
TATATATATTATATATATATTATATATAATATATATAATATATATATTATATATATGCAGCTTTTTTATAGCTGAGCAAATGGGTTAATGAACAGAACTATTTATGCATGCCTTCAGACGTAGATGAAGCAACAAAGAAAGAAATAAGAGACAGCTTAATATCTTACGACAGATCTCTTGTTGTTGCGGATCCGCGAAGATGCGAGCCAAAGAAGTTTGGTGGCCCCGGTGCGAGAGCCCGCTATCAGAAGTCTTACAGATGAAGGTGTCTTTTGCTATTACTCTTACCCCCTCCTCCTCCTCCTGCTGCAGCAGCTGCTGCAGCAGCTGCTGCAGTAGCTGCAGCAGCTGATGCTGCTCCAAGAGCTGCTTCTGCTGATGCAGTTGGTGCTGCTGCAGCAGCTGCTGCAGTTGTAGTAACAGCACCAGTTGTACTGCTGCAGCTGGAGTTGTAGTGCTGCTGCATAGGCTGCTGCTGCTGCTGCTCTTGCTGCAGCAGTAGCTGGTGTAGCGGCGGCTGAGCCTGCTGCTGTGGATGCAGCAACAGCTGCTGCTGTGGCGGCAGGCACAGCTGCAGCAGCAGCAGCAGCATTTGCTGCTGCTGCAGCTGCTGCTGCTGTGCGAGGAGTTGGTTTAAAAGACTGCCTGTTGTTTTCTGTTGAGGGCGATCTATATATAAAAACGGAGACAGACAAATACTTAAAACCTGCAGTTCTATTGAATACAGCTGTAGCTATCTCGTAGCTAGCTAGCTGGCTGGCTAGCTAGCTAGCTACTTTGTGCTGCTAGACAAGCGGGGAAACAGCTAGCCGCTTCTATTAGAGGGGCAGTGGGGGCAGCTAGCTCTTTATAGGGCAGAGGATGGCTAGCTAGCGGGTGCATAGGTAGCTAGCTGGTGTGTAGCTAGCTAGCTGATGTATAGCTAGCCAACGGATGTACAGCTAGCTAGCTCTTCGGGGAGTTGATGGCTAGCTGGAGGTGGGGGGGGTGCCGAGGACTCGGGGTGAGGCGTAGCATTCAAAGACTGCGAGGCAGCAAAGTAAGCAAATGTACAGCTAGCTAACAGATAGCTAGCTGACAGCTAGCTAGCTACCAAAGCACCTAGCCACCAGGTAGATAGCTAGCTGCTAGCTAGCTAGACAACTAGGCACGCGGCTAGCTAGATAGGGAGCTGGATAGCAGCTAGCTAGCCCACAAGGCGCTCAGCTAGCTAGGCAGCTTGGTAGCAACCAGCTAGCCAGCAGCTAGCTGTGTTCTATAGAGTGCAGGTTTGCGTTTGAAGCCTCTACAGAAATAGAAGAGGGACGGCCAGCTGTCTCCGCGTCTCCTCCCCCACCTAGCTAGCTAGCTAGCTAACTAGCTAGCTAGCTAGCCAGGCAGCTAGCTGTGTAGTACACTAGCTAGCTAGCTAGCTGTTTGCATATTAGTTTGTGTCTTTCTTCTATTGTGAAGTTTGTTGTTTCTCTCTACTCTAAAGGGAGGGCCCCCAGCAGCAGCAGCAACCAGACGCATGCGAGCGCTGCAGCAAGAATGTAAGCGGCAGCAAAACAGAGACAGCGAAGGCGGACCCCTCAGCTTGCTGCGGCTGCGAAGACAAACACATATATATATATATATATATATATATA
>NW_013547976.1:0-1876 GCF_000499425.1 Eimeria acervulina
ATTTGGACGATGGCAGACACTGCAATGCGCAAGAGTTTGCTTCTGGGATGCTTCCTCGGAAGCAATTGACAACAATGTTTTGTTGCTCATTTGCATGTTGAAGCTGAATTAGAGATTTGGTTTCTGCGGTTGCATTTTAAACTCGGCACACTGGGAGGTGTATCGGGCTTGCGCGGCGTATGCGCAAAGTGGACATAGGAATGCAGCTGCCTTCAAAGCAGTGTAAGCACACTCTCACAGGGCGTGAGTTTGTGTAGATGCCGTGTGAATCTGTGCAGGGTGCTTTTGCAGCGCGCAGGATGGTTCTGTGGCTCTGCGAAGTGACGAACATTTCCCACAAGCGCATCGCCGGTATAGAGGCTTTCCCAAAATTTATGTAGTTCGATCGTTTTGCCGTTTGGTGGGGGGCCAAGTATGTATGATTTTACTCGAGCGGGCGAGTAGGGATGTGCGGCAACGAAGGTATTTGCTTACGACCCGCTCGCCGCATGGTATCTTGCAAAGCGCGTACTGACACCTGCTCTGTAGGAGGTGCTTAGGTGTACGAAGCAAGCGAGAGATGCGTAGTTGACCGTGTAGTTGAAGTCGTGAAGTGTTTTTGCCCGGAGGGTGCGGATATGCTTTGCTGTAGGGCGCCCAATGCGTGGCAAAATGGCTTGGCATGTAGTGAGGCCCTGCTCCGAAGCTGTCTGAGAAAAGCACTTAGCGAGTTGCTTCTAGAAAGAATGAGTGAGGGAGAATGCGTTTACGGCATTTCTCGCCGTGGCGAGGTAGATTTCTTTTCGCACTGCGTGGCTCTGAGCCGCATGTGCATGACGCCGCTTACCTGTGACATGATGAATTACTTGTTGATTATTCGCGTCGACGCGCTGTCGGACTAGGACCCACTTCATTGGTCAGTGTAGCAATTGCCGGCGCCCTTCACCATCGCTGCATAGCCTATTTGACAGCGGCTCCCCGGAACAGCACCCAGAACGTTTCCTTCTTCTGTTGTTCTTCACAAAATCTACTCAGAGCCGTCTTGATTACAAGTAGGCTGTGTAGCAGTGCCAGAGTCCGTGTTAGAACCTCCGTTCCATTCGACGAGTAGAGGATCATGCAGTGTCAGTTTGGTTTGAGCTGGTAGCGTCAAGCGCGCGTCCCCTGTCTTGATGTGGGCAGGCGAAACGGAAAATCACGTCAGCTATAAGTTTTGTCCTGGCCATTACCACATGGATATCTTTATTTCTATACTGTTCGTTGCTTCACTCTCTCGTTTCAACAGCACGTTGCCTCCCGCCGAATTGCTGAGCAGCGTTTTTGCCTTGGCGCGGTAAGCCCATCTTCAGGTGAATGAAGTAGTGTTACCGTCCGTCGTTGCGACAGAACCGCAACAATGGTGTTTGCGCTATGTGCGTATTTGCACGCGAAATACCTCCGAAAACGCCACACATGGGTATGAAGTTTTGCGCGCCTGAAATCAGTACACTTCGCTGACAACTATGTGGCAGGTATCTCCTCCAGCCAAATTCTCTTGAGGACATACCTACGATGCATTTCCCTGGCCTAGGTTCAGTTTGTGAGCTAGCGGCAGTCTTAGACGAACAGCGAATACTTCGAAGAATAGTTTGGTGCGGTGTTGATTTTGATGCATCAAACGCAACTCCAGGCATATATATACCACTTTTGAAACGCCTTGACAGATGTGATTGTCGTTTTGGTTTGGTTCCCACGAGCCTGTATACCTCCTGCTGTTGAGGGGCACCTGCACTAGATCCGCTGAGTCTTACGACAGTGTGTGCACTTTACTGTGCATTATTGACGGCAGATGGCAAGGCCGGGAGTGCTGACGGTGAAGATTTGGTGCCGTGCCAATCAATCCGATGCGCTGACGGAG
>NW_013547975.1:0-1625 GCF_000499425.1 Eimeria acervulina
ATGGCGCCGCCACTGGGTTACAACTGAGACACTGAACTGTCAAAGACCTTAGTCCGTCCGGCCATCACTCTAGCTACTTCTCAAGCCCTGATACAACGCGGCGATAATCACACTCGCACAGGTCGGCAACGCACCTCCTGAAACAAAGTAGTGCCCATGCGCTAAGGAGAGCGTTTCATGCGTGCTTAGTGAATGGCGTGTCAAAAACGGTCTGCTAATGCGCCACCTACCGAAGCATGCCCTACGGCCGGCAAGGCAACACTGCTTTACCGTAGTGCCCTGCTTGCGCATGCCACACAAACCCAGACGGCAGGGCAAACACCATGACGCCTAGGTTCATACGGACGGAGACGATGTACGGAGCTGCCACGCCAGGCAAAGCATGCTGAAACACGCCCAATACGGATACAGAACAAAGCGGCCTACAACTTGTTGTAGTGGCTAGAAACAATGAACAACAAAGGAAAATGAACAGGCTCACAGCAATGGAATTTGTTCACAGTTTATTGAGAAACATAATACGACTGCAGGAGCATCTCAGTGAACCGACGAAACGGGGTAATGCCTGCGCTACATCCCCCTGCACCCACGCGCTGCACAACATCCAGTTGCGTCACAACTCGAAAATTGATGCAAACACTGCAACATCCCCTATGCCCAAATTCGCTCAGCCTCTTACAGTTCAAGCAGTCAGCCGGAGCTCATAATGATAGGGTTCCCTTCCATGCATAGAATGCCCGCATTCCCACGAGAGACCATGGTGCCCACAGAGGCACCACCAGTTTGGCCACGGTTAAACACTGTAAAACGGAACTGCCGGCACCATTAATTGCCGTTCCCTTGCCGCATCGTGTACAATGATAGTGCTGTCGTTGCTATCAATGTCCACAACGCCAAACGCTTGCCCAGATTAGACAAAGGCGCATTCTGGGCCAGAGTTTGGCGTTGTGGACATGGGTCGCAATGATAGAAGAGGTAGGAATGCACTGGTTTGGGTAAACAAAAGCAACATAACTCTTCTACGCCGTGCATGCTCACACTCACTGCATGCAGCTACCCCATTGTTTGAATTTGTAACGCTTAGTACGTAGTGTTGCACCTTCCCCTGTGAGCCGCCAGAGTAAGCGCGCATGTGCAGGCATCCGCCTATCCCCTTTAAAATCAAAAGAAATGCATGGGCAGCTTCACGCAGAGGACCAGTGGATGCATACCTGATGCCGTCACACTGCCCTTATGCAGAGTTCGTCGTAATTCTAACAGGTGCAAATAACAGTTCACTACGTGCAAAATCAAACGGTGGTATATTTCTGTAGCTTCCCGGCCAATACGAGATTGCACCTAATACTACATACACAGTGAGCGCCATCTCAGACAAGCTGCATGATAACCAAACCCCAACACTGCGGTTGTCCAAAGTCGCATGCAGCAAATTACATGAGCACTCCAACTCGACCTGTGTCCACCCTTCAATACAACCTGTGACAAAACGCGCTAGAGCTCGATACAAAAGAGCGCATATGCATCCACACACCAACGTCACTTTCCTGCAAGAAGAAAAATCAAACTGACAGCTGCTTGCCTGCATCGTACTCTTTCCTACGTGCAAGGCTCGGGTCAGCAATGGA
>NW_013547974.1:0-1624 GCF_000499425.1 Eimeria acervulina
ATATATATATATATATATATATATATATATATATTGCTGTTGCTGCACTGTATGTATGTTAGGTAGAGAGAGCGACAGCATCAGCAAACAGCCTGCGGAGAATATAATAAATTAATTTAATTAATTTAATTAATTAATTAAATTTATTAATTAATTAAATTAAATTAAATATTTTATTTGTTTTATTTTTATATATTTGTTTCTTTTTATATTACTACAGCTGTTAGGCTTGAAGGCCGTCTGCCTATACACCCGAACAGCTGTCTGCGGTGTATAATGTTTATCCTTTTGCATTAAGATTGCAACTGAATATTAAAATTAATTTATTTAATATATTTAATGATTAAATATTAATAATATTTACTTTCTTTCATTATTTTTAATACAAACTAAAGGACCCCCTTCAGGTGTATGTACAGCCAACAGCGCTCTCCGCATGCAACGGGGCTTACAGCATTCTTCTTTATCTCTCTTTAGGCTTTAGGGTTTAGGGTTTAGGGTTTAGGGTCTCAGAGCCTTACTTGAGGTTGTACACTCTTTAGCAGCAGCAAAAAGAGAGAAGAAGCAGCAGCAAAAGAACGAATGACCACAGCAGCAAACAAAACTAAAAAAATTAATATCTAATAAACAGCACTGCAGCAATAGCAGCAGATCCGAGGGGTCTCTCTAGCTGCAGCTGCTGCTGCTGCAGCTGCCTTGACCTGCTGCTGCTGCTGCTGCTGCTGCTACTGTTAATGCTACTGATTACTACTAATACTACTGCGCTGCTGCAGCTGCTGCTGCTGCTGCTGAAGGGAACCATCATTCTCCTGCTGCTGCAGGTTGCAGCTGAGCTGCCTATACACCTGAAGTTTGCTGCTTGAATGCTAGAGAAGAAGATGCAGCTTCGGGGCTCTTCTTGCCCTCCTGCTGTCTCCTCACGTGCTGCTTCTGCTGCACCAGCTGCTGCTGCTGCTGCTGCTGCTTCTGCTGCTGCTGGAAGGAGACAAGCAAAAGGGTTGTCTCCCTATGGATATGCAGCAGCAAACAAAACGCAAAAGAGAAACAACAGAGCAGAAGAATCAGAGACAGAAACATTTATTAAAAAAGCAAGCTGCTAACTGCTGCTGCTGTCTCTCTTTGTTTCTTTATTTATTTTTATTCTTCTTTATTTATTTTTATCTGTCTTTATCTCTTTAATTATCTTTATCTCTCTTTATTTATTATTTATTACTTCTTTTTATTATCTCTATTTATTTATTTATTTATCTTGCAGCCTGTCTCTCTTCTCTTTTCTTCTCTCTTTTTGCTCTATCTAAATATATATATATATATATATATGATATATATAAATACATGTATATAATATATAATATATATATATATATGATATATATAAATACATGTATATAATATATAATATATATATATATATTTGTATATATATTTATTTATATTAATAGTTCTAGGTTTATATGTTTTTATATATTTATACATAATTAATTCTTCTTCTGTCGCGATGTCTCTGCAGGAGTCTCTCTGTTTGTTTGTATTTATTTATTTATTTATTTATTTAATTTATTATATTTATTTATTATTTAATTAATTAATTTATTTATTTATTCATTTGTTTTTTATTTATTTA
>NW_013547973.1:0-1652 GCF_000499425.1 Eimeria acervulina
TGTTTGGTGGTTCATGCTAGGCTGTGAAGCGTTCAGCGTATATTGCCACACAGGAAGTGCGCATGAATGCAAGATGAGGCGTATCGGCGTGTAAAGGACTGCACTAGATTTGGCAGCTGCAGCTCTGTGCATTGAGTGGGGGGATGGGGGGAAGCTAAATGGGGGAAATGTAGTGAAACGTGTGTGTGACGAAGGGGGAGTTTTGAATACGGGTTGTGATAAGGAAAGAGCAGAGTGGTATGTTGGGAGTTGGTTAGGAGGATTTGAGTGGGCGCTATTTGTTGGAGTGGATGCCTGTGCATAGGGCAAGACGGGCAGCTAATGTTGCAGGAAGGTCAGGGGTTGTGTCGGTGGAGCACTGTGTCATTTTGTTGTTGAGCAGGTATTTATTTGTGCGTTTGAGGAAGCGATGCGCTGGTGTGCGTGCGCGTTAATGGAAGCTGGATACTGTTTGGTGGTTCATGCTAGGCTGTGTAGCGTTCAGCGTACATTGCCACGCAGCTGGTGCGCATAAATGCAAGATGAGGCGCATATGCGTGTTAAACACTGCATTGAAATTGGCAGCTGGAGCGCTGTGCATTGAGTGGGGGATGAGGGGGAATCTAAGTGGGGAAAATAGGCTGCAAAGTGTGTGGCACGAAGTGGGGGTTTTGAATGTGGGCTGTGATTAGGAAGCAGATGAAGTGGTATGTTGGAAGCTGGTTAGGTGGATTTGGGTGGGCGATATTTGTTGGAGTGGATGCCTTTGCATAGGGCAAAACGGGCAGCAAATGTTGGAGGAAGGTCAGGGGTTGTGTAGGTGGAGCAGTGTGTCATTTTCTGGTTGAGCAGGTATTTAGTGGTGCATTTGAGGACGCGATGCGCTGGTGTGCGTGGGGATTAATGGAGGCTGGATACTGTTTGCTGGTTCATCTTCGCCTGTGTCTCATTCAGCGTATATTGCACACAGGAAGTGGGCATAAATGCAAGATGAGGCGCATCGGCGTGTAAAGGACTGCACTGGGTTTGGCAGCTGCAACCTTGTGTATTGAGTGGCCGGTGGGGGGTAGACAAGTGGGTCTAGTGCAGTGTGAGGTGTGTGGCAAAAGACGGCGGATTTTTTGTATGGGTTGTGCTTGGGAAGGAGCTGAAGTGGTATGTTGGGAGTTGGTTAGGAGGATTTGAGTAGGCGATATTTGTTGGAGTGAATGCCTTTGCATAGGGCAAGATGGGCAGCTGTTGGAGGAAGGTCAGGCGTTGTGTATGTGGAGCAGTGTGTCATTTTGTGTTTGAGCAGGTATTTAGTGGTGCGTTCGAGGACGCGATGCGCTGGTGTGCTTGGTCGGTAAGGCGGCTGGCTACTGTGTGCTGGTTCGTACTATGCTGTGAAGCGTTCAGCGTATAATGCCACGCAGCAAGTGCGCATAGATGCACGATGAGGCGCAACTGCGTGTCACACACTGCATTGTATATGGCAGCTGGAGCGCTGTGCATTGAGTGCGGTTTGGGGGGAAGCTAAATGGAGGTAATATGGTGTAAAGTGTGTGGCAAGAAGCGGTGGATGTTTGAGTATAGGATGTGTTTAGGAAAGTGGTGAAGCTGTATGTTGGGAGTTGGTTAGGAGGATTTGAGTGGGCGATATTTGTTGGAGTGGATGCCTTTGCATAGGTCAA
>NW_013547972.1:0-39016 GCF_000499425.1 Eimeria acervulina
TGATTAAAGTAGGCCGAGCAGGATTCGAACCCACGACCACCCGGTCCGTAGCCGGGCATTCTATCCAACTGAACTATCGGCCTGGGGTCACCTCCAGACCTGCAGCTCGCATCTGTGATCCTAAGCCGCTGAAGCCTTCTAAGAGTTCAAGGGTTCTCCAGAGAGTATACCCATGCCCAAATGTCCTTAGTAAACTCCTGCACAAACAGCTACAGGCAGTTTCGGTCTTAGCCGTGGGTCTTAGGCGTTCATGTTCAGGCCTTTTCATGCAGGTTCTCCACCAGCAAATACAGGATACTCCATTCATTCAAGTAACAGCACGATCTGGCAGAGCAGAGTCTGAAGAAGAAACGAGTTATCCAGGTCTCTCGATTTTGAGCTGTGGCAAAAAAGGGAGAAGAGGAAGGGAATGGGTGGCAGTGGAGGAGCCGCTTGCTCTTCTTGTGATGTATTGGGATACTGCTCCTGGCGTCTAGTTTGTCAAGAAAGAACACAACAACGGTAGCTCGATCTAAGCATGTGTTCATCTCTTCTGGTGAAAATCCGACCTGTGGAAGCCTTCTGGTATACGTTGCGAGTTAGGCTTTGTCTAAGACCGGCAAAGGATTGGCAAAACTAAGAAGCTTTAGGAAAGGGAAGCAAATTGTGCTACTACCGATTGAGGAAGCACCCAAAGAATAAGCTAGCTTTGGGGCTCCATCGCGTTCCAGACGCACTGCCAGAAACGAGAGACAAGCGCTTGGATTCCTTGGTTATGATCTTGTGCAGCCAGCATTTTCGAAGGATTCGATCCATTGAAGGCAACGGGAACAGCAGAAGCGGGCACGGGTGAAGGAGGAATTGTCTTATGTTCTAGATATCTAGGAAGTTCTAGCTGGCTGCCTTCCCGCTGGATGCCCAACGAGCCGCATAGAACTCACTTTAGGTGCAGCCCCACGTTTCCCTCCACGGAACGAGCAACCTTGCAACGTAAAGAGGAATTCGAGCGGCAAGCTGACGAACCGATAAGAAAATGCAAAGTTCAATTGTACACTAATGCGTGTGTAGGCAATCTGGCGATGGCGAAGGAAGAGGACGGGAGGTTGCGTATGCGCCTCCGTTTTTCTCCTCTCAGCATAATAGTGGTTGGACGAAAGTTTCCGATGCCCCAAGTCGACCAACTCTGTGACCTTTTGCCGGATCCAGGAATCTACTCATCATTTGACTTCGCATGCGCACTCTAGGATATCATGTCCCGGCGAGTGCTACAAATATTTGCATATAATGCCAACTGAATAAGTGCAGCTTACTTGCAGTAGTGCTAACGCAGCTACAGATCCGTGTAGGTGAATTTGGGTTAGAAATTTGAAAAATGTTCAACAGCTTACCCTATGCTTTGGCAAAAATGTGCCTTAAAATGTGCTGCCAACGCAATGTATGTAACAAGCATGTAAAACATCTGCACTACACAGAGACGCAGGCACGCCGAGTAAGGTACGTGTGCTATACGTATGTGAACCAGCTGTTATTCGTAAACGCCTGCAGATGGCAAAAATCGTGTCCTCCGCTGTTCTCACTCTACTTCCCCACGTCTGAAGCGGGCGAAATTAGGCCGAGCAGGATTCGAACCCACGACCACCCGGTCCGTAGCCGGGCATTCTATCCAACTGAACTATCGGCCTGGGGTCACCTCCAAACCCTAGAACCTCATCTCTAATCCGTTCCAGGTGGGTTGAAGAGTTACCCAGAGTAATCTCATACCACAATCTCCTCAGTAACTGTTCTTGGTGAAGATCTTGCCCATATCGCGCCTTCCTTTCCTCCCATTGCATCTCTTACCCCTTTTTGGGCAGATAAGCACACTAAGGCTCGTGGTCTAGCGGAGCACTGCCCGAAATTAGAATATGTCCTTCTACTCGCCTGCAGGCTAAATGCGAACCGTAGCAAATGTCTCCAGTTTCAAATATGTCAAAGACAGCAGACCTCTCCTCCTGCCTTCAGGCGTCCTGAGCGCAGCCTCACTAAGCTCAGTTTTCTGCTGCTGATGGGTATAAGAGGCGCCCTGAAGTATAGCACTTACTGCGCAGTTGTAGCAAGGCAATCCCCTAGATCTATGCCCGTCTTTCCATGCACGTCCTTACACCATATACAACTGCCAAGCACTTCTTCGGCTTTCAGCAGCCAATGTATACACGGAAACAGATGCATCCATCTACCTGTGACGGACCCGGTGTAACGAGAGACCTCCCCTGAGGAGCTCCGCGAGCTGTAACCGAGCCAAAAAGACAATTAATGAAAGAGTTCCAAAAATACATATGACCTGCTTCCCAGTCCCCAGACGTCCTGGGGACGATGGCCCAAGGCGCCAGGGCCGCGGGAGGTGAAGCGACACAAGCTGCACCGCAGCTTTTGGCAAGTAACGCTGCAAGAGCATTTGCTGTCTGCACTAGCGTTTGCAGACAACTTGTGTGCCTCTGGATTCGTGGAGGCTGCCTACAGATGACATGTAAGCGTTCATCTACCAACAATGGAAAAAGCATTCCACGCCCCTTCGCGAGAAGCGCAGCGGCAAAGTCTCCTCCTCCAGTCCCTACCCTTTCAGATAAAAAGTAATGCTTCACGCTTGGGCGGCAAAGCGCCGATACTTACCCGAGAAGAATCGCTTTGAGCGGCTCTGCCAGGTCTCGAAACCCCATATTTACACTTTCCCCATGAGCAACTGAATGGTAGTTGGGCTGAACACGCGGGGAAATTCAGTTATGCGTTCTTTATAACACAAAAATAACTCGCAATATTCCGTTATAGAGTCCATAGCATAGAAGACCAGACTCAAACGGATACTAACGGGGAGGTTGGTAGGCAGTACAGACTAGAAAGTGCACACGGGCTTATCCAGCCCCGTGAACTGCCACCGGTGTCTTGTTGGTCTTAGGCGCAAGCCAGTTGGAGGATACATAGGTAATTGAGGTCGTTTTCACCCCAAGTTCTTTTTCTATCATTATTTTGGGCTTTTTCCCAGAGTTCCAGGCCTACTGTAGTGCCCGGCACTACAAGCAGCAGCCGCGCGACAGCGCCGCTTTCTGCAGGACTTGCGGCAGCAGCCGCCGCAGCCGCAGCAGGAACCGTCTCCGGGAGTGAGCGGAGGTCCCCTTCCTCGAAGTTGTTAGGAATTGCTTTACAGAGAGAAGCAAAGGCAGGAGCGACACCTGCGGTGCTTTTTGGGGCCCCGCGGCCTCGCAGCTTTCCTTGTACAGTTCTGCTGTTCTGGCTGCTGCAGCGCGCGCTTGGGTCTTCCAGCCCATTCTAGGATAAGAGGGGACGAGGCATCGGTGCTGGAGGAGGAGTTCCCTCTGCCGAGTCTCCGCCCCACGCTCTGATTTTGTCTTTCAGTTCGCCTCCTGCGTGTGTGCTGGGGATGGTGGCCACAAGCCCTTCTGAGGGCCGCTGCAGGTCTCTGCAGGAGGCGCCTCACACTTGCACAGTTCAAGAGGTGAGCATCGAAGCAGAAGCAGTGATGATGTCATCCGAAGCAGCAGATGCTGCAGCAGCAGGTGCCGCAGCAGGTCAGATAAGGTATGCCCGCTCGTGCTATCGTTGCTGGTGCTTTCAGGTGCTAGAGTACCATGAGACATCATTGGAATCCGGTTTACCTGCTGAAGTCGTTGCGGAGCGCCTCGAGCGCTTCGGTCCAAATGAATTGCAACATGAAGAAGGGAAGAGCCTTTTCCAGCTGATCCTGGAGCAGTTCCAGGACCTCCTTGTCAGGTAGCAAGCGCCTTGTGTGCAAATGTGTATTTCTCAGTCACGCTAGATATTATCTCTGTCCTCTTCCTCCGCCCACGCGTCTCCCTTGATCCCACATGCGTTTCAGTGGTGCCTGTGCGCCATGGCGGCGTTCTGCCTGAAACTAGCAAAGTTATGGGGTTTGGGTTGCTTCGTTTATTTTGGCCACGACGTTAGGGCCGTCTTCGTGCCTTTTTGTCAGTCGTATGTTTCTTTTGTTTGCTTTGCTCTTCAGGATTCTGTTGGCGGCCGCAGTCGTCAGTTTCGTGTTGGCAGTTGTGGAAGGTGGGGAAGGAGGTCTTGCGGCGTACGTGGAGCCACTTGTGATTCTCATCATTCTCTTCCTCAACGCAGCCGTAGGAGTTTGGCAGGTGCGTGCTTGTTAATGCCTGCTTTTCTGCCGTGGTTGCGCAGCAACAGCAGCAGCAGCTGTGGCTGCTGCTGCTGTTCAAAGTCTCTGCAGCGCTGCAGCGGGTCTTAGAACGCTGTGATTATATGTTTCTTCTGGTGCAGGAGTCCAACGCGGAGAAAGCTCTTGTCGCTTTGAAGCAGTTGCAGCCGCAGCAGGCTCGCGTCTGCCGCTCAGGCACCTGGCGTTGTGTTTCAGCCGCGACGCTAGTGCCAGGTGACCTTGTGGACCTTCGTTGTGGGGACAAGGTGCCTGCGGACTGTCGCGTGGTGGAACTTAAGACGGCATCTTTCAGGGTGGAGCAGAGTCAACTCACAGGCGAAAGCGTAGCCGTGCTTAAGGTAACGCAAATTTGTGCTTCTTCTCTCTTGCCAGAGTGGGGTGGCTGACAATTGCTGGAATTTCTCCTTAGTGGCTATGCGAACCACCGCACCGATAGACCGTGTGGAGGTGCACCAAGTGGCTTTGTTTTGAGATGGGCATAGATGAGTTCCTTAGGGCAAGAAAGACGAGGTGCAGTGGGGAAGCATAGCCGAGTGCTGCAGTGGATGTGCTGCTGCTGCTTTTGCGATGTGATTGCTGTTGGTTTCTCTGCAGGACGTGGAGGCGTTACCTGCATCTATGCGCGACTGCGAAATTCAGTCCCAGCGTTGCCTGTGCTTCAGTAGCACGACTGTAGCGCGGGGAAGGGCCCTTGCAGTGGTGGTGAGGACCGGTATGGCTACGCAAATCGGGCTCATTCAAGCCGCTGTGCATGAGGCTGGGGAGTCGGATGACACGCAGAGTCCGCTGCAGCAGAAACTTGACGAGTTTGGAGAAGCTCTTAGCAAGGTCATCTGCGCCGTATGTGTTGTTGTGTGGCTCATCAACATCGGAGTGAGCCGCCAGTCCCACAGTGTGTAGTCCCAGATTCAGAGTCTGATTCTACTGCTGCTTGTTCTGCTATGCTGCTGCTCTAGAAATGAATTGACCGTATGTATTCTTAATGTACCAATGTAGATATCTTTCTGAGAGCTCCATTGGGCGGGCATTGCCGGAACAATTTAGGCAAAGGCTGTAGAACTAGTGTGGCTTGTATACATTGAGTGATCAATTTCTTCTTTACGTTGATATATGTAATCATATATCGGATGTACTAATCGTAAATTGGTTTTTTGTCTTCAGCACTTCAGCGATGCTGTGCACGGGAGCGCCTTGCGGGGGTGCATATATTACTTCAAGATCGCTGTGGCTTTGGCTGTGGCTGCCATCCCTGAGGGTTTACCTGCCGTTATCACGACCTGCTTGGCTTTGGGAACGCGGAAGATGGCAAAAAAGAATGCAATTGTTAGGAGGCTGCAGAGTGTAGAGACACTCGGATGCACAACCGTCATCTGCTCAGACAAAACCGGCACTCTTACTACCAACGAAATGACATGCGTCAGATTCTGCGTTGTCGGCCAGAGCAGCACAGAGGTGAGGGCGTAGCACCTCTGGTTTCTGCTGCTTAGGTGCATTGTAGTGCAAATTCCGATTGTGCCGAGTGCCTTGTATTGTTTTCTTGCTATTTAATTTTGTTGTGACTGCATGCTCCTTCTCCGATGCAAGCGTGTTGTATCTACAGTGGCAGTATCTGTCTGTGCGCTGGACTCTATCGCCTTTGTGCGGCCTTAGGTCGACGTGTTCACTGTTGATGGCACTGGCTTCTGCGCGACCGGCAGCGTGTCTCGTGAGATGCGGGGCGGGGCGAAGGGCTCCCAGTCGCTGACTGGGCACCAGGCAGTCCTGTCTTGGCTTTGCCGTTGCGCAACCATTTGCAATGAAGCCCACTTGAATGTCGCTCCGGGATCGTCAGAAGGGAGCCACTACGAGCGCATGGGTGAACCCACAGAAGCAGCACTTCTTGTTCTTGTCGAGAAGCTGGGGCTCTTCTCCGATGAACAAATCTCCCGAAGAGCAAACACGAAGCGCACAGCTGCGAATCCGACTCCCTTCTGGTACTTCGCCACGGTAGATGTTGAGAGGCGACAGCCACTAAACTCGGGAGGCCTGGCTGTAGTTTAGGCTTGAGTTTAGGCTTTAATAAGATAGCTTGTCAAGTTCTGTGATACGAGAGTCGATAGGCTGCTTCCACATGGCGTTTAGGCTTGTACCTCTGCAGAGTTCGGGGTATTGTGCGTGTGCGTTTGCTGTCTAGCGATTATTGGAAAGGCGAATACAAGGATTTGGCTACCTTGGAGTTCAGCCGGGACAGGAAAAGCATGAGTGTTCTGTCTCGCAACAGCAAAACGAAGAGAAACGAGCTCTTTGTCAAGGGTGCGCCGGAAACTCTTCTAACAAGGTGGGCCGCGGCGTCAGGAGCACAGCAGATGGTCCCCAGGGTGCCTGTAGCTGTATGAGGAGTAGAGCTTTCTGCTTGCGCAATCTGCATTCAGTTTTAGCTTCTGCCCCCAAGTGTCCTATTGCTTCCTTTCAGGTGCGAGACTATGATGCTCCCGAACGGCGACGTGGTGCCTATGAGTGAAGCTGCACGAAAAGTGGTTCTGACGGACGTCGCTGGGATGGCTCGGGGGGCTCTGCGCACTCTAGCATTGGCTGTTCGTTTGGATGCGGGGCCGCTTGCTGACTATGGGGGAGAGACGACTCAGGCCTCGCGCAGCCTGCTCGAGGACCAGGCAGGATACGCAGCCCTCGAGAGCAGCCTCTGCTTCATCGGTGTCGTAGGGCTCTTCGACCCGCCGAGGCCAGAAGTGGGTAGCGCCATCTTGCAGTGCAGAGGTGAGACGTCGGCGCTGAAAAGAAAGCACTGTTTCTCACAAATGAGTCATTTTAATACCCACGTGGAGGGGTGGTATTTATGGACATCGCGTCACTAGCTTCGAGCTGGAGGCGATACCGCGCGAAGTAGCCCAAAGCATTTGAGCGCTTAGAGGGATGAGGTGAGGTGTTTCTGCGCCGTGCAAGCGTCGAGATCCAGTGTTTGGCGTTGATGATTGCAGATGCCGGCATAAGGGTTGTGATGATTACTGGCGACAACAAGGACACTGCGGAGGCGGTGGCTGATCTGGTGCACATTCGTGAAGGCTTCGATAAGACGTTCCCGTCCTATACTGGAAAGGAATTTGAGGCACTTTCGGCGTCAGAAAAGATGAGGGTTCTTTCTTCTCGTAAGTCGCTCTAGAGTGCATTTGTCTCGTAAAGACAAAGGCGGCATGCAAGGATGAAATAGAGATAAGTTGCTCTCTGGTCGGGTTCAGGAATGGAATGCATGCCTTTGTGTGTGGGCTCTGCAGCGGGTGGCGCAATCTTCTCTCGCACGGAGCCCAAACACAAACAGCTCATAGTCAAGCTGCTTAAGGAGTTAGGGGAGACCACGGCAATGACGGGCGACGGAGTCAACGATGCGCCGGCCCTAAAACAAGCAGATATTGGCGTTGCTATGGGCATAGCAGGCACCGAAGTGGCAAAGGAAGCTTCAGACATGGTCCTGGCGGACGACAACTTCAGCACGATCGTCTCTGCAGTGGAAGAGGGCAGGTCTATCTACAACAACATGAAGGTTAGCATAGTAACCGCGACTAATATTTCGGCTTAATGTGTCCCCTGATTATGGTTTATGGCTCTACCTCCCCACCTTGCGTTTCAATGCGGGCTCTCCTGTGGCTATCTCCTCCGATTATGTTGGCCTCTTTCCGCTTGCTGCTGTTGCTTGGAGGTGGTTGTTAACCTATACGTGCAAATCTCTACATCTGAATGTCTCATGCCTGCCTGTCTTGATGTTTCTAATATACTGGTTTCTTGGATGGGCGATTGCATCCTGGATCTTCAGGCGTTTATTCGGTACTTGATTAGCAGCAACATTGGCGAGGTCGCTTCTATCTTCATGACCGCAGCTCTTGGGGTACCAGAGGGCCTGACTCCGGTGCAACTTCTGTGGGTGAACCTCGTGACAGACGGGCCTCCAGCTACTGCTCTCGGTGAGCTGGGCACGACCTGTATCTGACGAACAGCGAAGTGATTATTGGTCACTTATGCTTTGTGCCATCTCTAAGTTGCGCCAGTACAAGTAGATGCCGCCTTTCACTGGTGAGGCGAGTATGGTACTTGTTCTTCCTGTAGGCTTCAACCCAGCGGATGACGACGTGATGAAACGACCTCCTCGTCACCGCGATGACCGGTTGATTAGCACTTGGATCTTCCTGCGGTATTTGCTGGTTGGGATTTACGTTGGTTTTGCAACAGTGGGCATCTTTGTGTGGTGGTATGTCTTCGGGACAGACCCTGCAGAGCAGCACACTCTCCTTACTGTTCCTCAGCTCATGGCGTGGGGTCGCTGCTCCACGTGGAAAGGCTTTAACCCTGTGCCTGTGTACGGGATGCCTGAGAACGAGCCCTGTTCGTACTTCACCATCGGCAAGGCCAAGGTCAGGGCACACACCACAGGCAGCGGCCGTTCTTAGTTCTAGCGGAATCCAGGGTCATCCTTCTTGTCAGGGGTTTGCATTTGCCCCATCGATTGGGCGTCGCAGCGTCTGCGCATTGGTTGCATTGCGTTGAGGTACCTCAAGGCTTTTTGCATTTTTTGTTGTCTTCTGATCTCCTGCAGGCCAGCACCCTTAGTCTAACAGTGTTGGTCGTTATTGAAATGTTCAATGCATTTAATGCCCTCTCTGAGAATCACTCCCTCTTGCGTATGCCGCCTTGGGTAAGGAATGTCAGAACCTAAGTCAATATTAATCCCATCCTTGTCTTAGTCCTAAATTCAAGCAACTTGAGTAGTGTAGGCTTCACGCTTTTGGGATGTGGTGGCCACTGGAACGTATAGGTCCCAACGCACCGTGTATAGTTTCGCCTACAGTGTCGTCGTAGGTTTTAGAGGTTATTGCGCTTCAGGCAAACCCGTACCTACTCCTGGCGACTGCTTCTTCCCTCATCGTTCATTGCGCCATCCTGTACATCCCCTTCCTTGTAAGTCATTCGCAGTGACAGCAGAGGGAACAAAAATTAGGGAAGCCCTGTTTGTTTCCACTTTTACATGATGGCCTGCCCCGCATGCGTATTTTCTGCTGCAGCGCCGTGTCTTCGGTGTCGTAGAGCTTTCGGCGATGGACTGGGTGTATGTATTACTTTGGTCCTTCCCGATTATTATCCTTGACGAGTTCCTGAAGTTCCTCGGTACGTCATTAGTAGGAGCCCTTGAGGCCTTTTTGTCACAATCTCGTACGAACATTCCTCGTTACCTCGCTTAGCTATGGGGCATCGAGAGTGCAACAGGCCTGCACAGATATTGGTTGGGCCACTCCCATATGTACTGGCTCAAGTACAGTTCACGTTTTGCTTTGTTTGTTGACGATATTGTCGTGGGCAAGGTGGAATGCTTGACTCTGGGGATACCCCCTGTTGAATGGGTTTGCGGTTCGGGTGATCCTACATTTTCTGTGTTTAGGCCGTCGTCACTTCGCTCAGCAGCGCGCTGCTGCTCTCAAGGGTGGCAAGAAGGAATGAAATGTTGCAAGACTTGCGGACTGAATTGTTTAATACGTTTGCACCCCCAGGCGGATTTGGCCGAGCGGGGCCTACTGGTAAGGCCCCGAACGTCCAGTTCGCCTTGAGCGTATGCGCTCGCTAACAGAAATTACTTTGTGTTTTTGCCCCAAAAGTGAGGGGCCCGAGGCTAGCACATAATACAACAGCTCTGCAGGGGCAGTGTCATCGCTGGCAGCCAGCTGCGGCAGCTAGCCCCAATGCAAGGTGGCCGAAGTTCGATCGCTACTGCTAGGAATGGGTAGATAGTTACTTTGTGCCCTGAGGTTGCTCCCACTCATTGCTCACCTTTCTGACAATTGGAGCCAACCCCAAATGTCAGAAAGGTGAGTAATGGGTAGTGAAGCGGCATGAGCCGCGGAACTTGCTTCAAAGGAACGCATGTTGTCTATCATTACATCGTAAAGGAGGCACAGGAACATGAGTTACCTAAGCATCACGTTTGGCCGGTCTGTGTGAAACAGAGCGGCTCAATGAACAGCTTGCACGTCCTTTTGAGGAGCACACCACAGATGAAGCCGAGCGAGTGCGTCTGGCAGGAGGGCGGGAGCTGGATGCCAGCCTGCACTGACAGATAGTTACTAGTTATGACGTGGGCCCATCCCAGTGTATTTTAGCACCACAGGGTGCATGCCCGCCTACAGATGTTGAATATTGAGGAATTTCTGCAGTGCGGCTCAGTCGCTCGTGTGTGCAAACAGGGAACTCGTCAGGTATTTTAGGGGTGTCCGAGCACACCCTTAGGCGGATGAGTGGAGCACGCAAAGTCTCTTCATGTCTTCATCGTCAAATGGCTGTGGAAAATCCTATACTGAATTTGTACGACGATCACGAAGGGTAGAATATTCCGTCAACGCATGCCTGATGCGGGGCATCCAACTACGGTACAAATGCACCTCATAGGAAGGAAGCCAGGTTGAACAAGGGATGACTCTCCAGGGCATGAAAAGAAGAGAAATGTAAGTAGCGGTGAGATGGGGTGCCGATGGCAATCATCCGGAACGAACGAGGTTCCTTTGCAATCTTCGGATGCATATGCGTGCCACTTGAACAATAATAGGCGGCTAGGGTGGTTCATCCTTCTAGTGTTGTTTGTGTGCTTTGTCTTTGCCTTCCGAGATGTATGCGTGACTAGCTGGAGGAAATAATTACTGCCAAACGATAAAAGTGAATTTATCCTCCCTTCGGGCTGCAGGTGCCAGCACTCAGGAACGGCAATCAACTTGTCATAGTTTCTACCCCTCCACGGTTTATATAAGCTAATTAGGCTGTACGAAGATACGATTATGGCCAAGTGGGCCAACTTTCAAACTGTTCAACTCCGTCTCCACTCCGCTAAGGGTAGGGCAGTCGCTGGACACACTTGCATATACTGTCCTCAGCAAGAGAACGCCCCGCCCCCCAAGGGAATGAAAAGACGAAGCAGCTATTAAATAACAACAGTAAAATAATTCGAAAGTGTCCATTAAAAATATGCTTTCATATGACTTCCACTTCCAAAAGGAAACAGGGGTGCTACGTCTAGAGCATCGCCCCCACCACAGCGCGCTCACTCCCCAGAAGGGCTTACCTAGCCTGCAAAAAAAGAAGCATGGAGAAAATGAGGTAATTAACAAAATGAACAACTGGCATTTCACTTGAAACAATAGCATTTCAATGTTGTTGGGGGTATTTTGCAGGCAGCTGCTCCGCTGTGGACCAGTAGCGGGCTGATGACCAGCTGCTGCGTCGCCAGACCACTCCTCTGGGCGTCAGGGCCGCTGAAGGGGGCAATGACGAGCAGTTTTTCTGTTCGTAGAACAGCAATCGGTTTCGCATTTCGCTCGCACGCTGATTTGTCTGTTTAATGGTCTGTAATTCTTGAAGCTATGGTGGGCTGCCAAGGTCACCGCCAAGAACTAAATAAAGAACGAATGGTCCTCTCATCGTCTTCTCTCGCGCTTCTTCCTGCGCGTCTTGCTGCAACTTCAACGTCTGTTCTGAATATGTTTGCTGAAACAATGCAGCCTTACTTTTAAATCGCCAGACAGGTACTATAAACACCTTCTGTTTGTTTTCTTTGACTCACGCGCGGAACCCGCAAGCGCTGCCCTTGCAAGAGTCACCCACCGCTAACAACGCGCTTTGCTGAACACCTCCTCAAGATGGCTTCAGCGGGTGCAGCAAATTTTGCGGCCACTTCTCCTTCAGAGAGGCACATTGGTTCTCCTGCTTCCATACAGCCCCAGGCACTGGAGTCGAGAGCAGCGAGCTCCCCCGGTTCCCGGTCGGTTCTCAGCAACACATCTCGTGCTGCACATGGCAACAGCAGCAACGAGGGTTGCTACCTTGTGACTATGGGCCTCTGTGCCCACGTGCATGCTAAAAACGCTCAGGTTGCAGCAGCTGTGGCGGCGGACGCAGCTGCAGGCGCTGCTACGGATTCTGGCCATTCGGAAGCTGCGAAGATAGGGTCTCTATACATCAGCTCTGTCCCAGCACAAAAGCACCGCAAGCATATCGAGCACGACTCTCATGAGCAGCAGGTGCAACAGCAGCACCAGCAGCTGGCTCCCCATTCCCTGGAGCACGTTTCTCTTCCCCATGGGGCGCAGGCGCACGAACCGCCACCCCATCCGCCCTCTTTTTGCACCATTCACCTCGACAACTCCGACGCTTATGGCGTAGGAAATGCAGCGACGGAGGCGGTGATTGGTGCAGTGGCCAGAGCAGCAGCAGCAGAAATTTCGCTAGCTGCAGCTGAGGCCGGCAACTCTGAGTGCTCCTCCCTATCAGGGGATCCCCCCGAGAGCCCTGACGGTTCTTTGCGGGAGAAAGAGGCAAAAGGAGTAGTGGGGGTTGACTTGCCAGACTTGAAAAACATACCTCTGGCCATCCGCGTGCCTCCGTATAGAGAGCACTTGTTGTACGAGTTGAAACAGCTGCGGCATTTCTGGAAGGTTGATCTTCACCAGCGAGACTGGCGACAGGTCTTCGTTTGCTCGTACTTTCCAAACGCAATAGATCCCGCGTTTCTGACTCTTTTGCGTACCTTCTGCTGCATTACGGTTCTGGTGCTTGAGTGTTTCGCCTCTATTCAGGGGTACAAAGAAGTGGGCAAAGCGCAAATGCTCTACTTCACGAACTGGAACAGTCTTCTCGTGGCTGCCGGATTCCTTTCCCTCACCATCACCTCCATCATTGCATGCATGAGCTTCGCAGCTCCCCTGCAGCCCTGTTCGGGCAGCACGAGCGACCCGCAGCAGCAGCAACCGCGCAGGCGCCACGTGCAGCTACCGCCAGAACCGCAGCAGTACCAGCAACAGCGGCAGCAGAGGCAAACACAGGTTTTGATGAATTCGGTGGAAGAAGCATCTCCAACGTATTCGCTCAACTATATTCAGCCGAATGCCCCAAATGTCGCCTCCCGAGAGAGCAGCACCTGCAGCTTGGGGTTTTCAGCTCTAGAGTTTGTTGCTGTGGACGGTCGGCATCCACGTCCGACGTACAGCAGCAGCAAAGCTGCGCTCCTCCCGTGGTTGGTGCAGCAACGACAGCAACTGCTGCAGCAGCAGCGGCAGCCGCGCGATTCGCGGGCCTTATGCCTGGTTCTGCAAGGGTACCGAGACCTCATGGCTGACAGTCGATGTTGCGTTGAGGGGATCCTCTTGGCCCCGAACCCGAGCAACAAGTGCGTTTCGCGAGTGCAAGCAAGTGCAAGTGAGACGGGCGCTAGCAGACGACTAGCTCGAAAGAGAGCTGTTGACAGGCAGCAACGCAACCGCTCCTCCCCACCAGTTTGCGTGTCCGCGCACGCTCTCACGGCCTGGTCCTCCGGAGCAGCAGACAGCGGGCCCACCTGCTCCACAGGGAGCAGAAACGCGGTATCTTCCGCGTCGATGGAATCAGAGGCACAAGCAGCAGCAGCAGCAGCAACAGCAGCAGCTGCAGCAGCATCACAAAGAAGCGGCTCCACAGCAGCAGCACCCGTGGATGTGCCATGGTTCGTGAAAGTGACGTGGGTAGTTCACAATCTGCAGTTGGTAGCATCACTTGGCGTTGCTGCAGTCTTCTTTTCTCTCTTTAAGGCTGAAGATGTTCAATTCCCTGGATCTTGGGTTACAGTGTGGAAGCACTCAGTGTTGGTCTTGCTTACACTGTTGCATGCGTCGCTTCTCTCCCGAATACCCTGCCCAATGCGGCATATGGGTTACACGATAATTTTATTTTTCTGCTACCTGGTGCTGCAGCTCTGTGTCTTTCTCTTCAAAGTGCCCAACGGGCAAGGAGGAGTAGGGTACGTGTACAAGGTGTTTTGCCTCTCAGAGCCACTGAAGGCGATGATTGTGTTGGCGTCCATTTTCCTTTGCTGCTTCCTTATGCATCTCTTTCTTTGGTCTATATCTCGCAAGAGATGCCTATATGTCGACCCTCCTCCCTCTGTGTCTGTTACCGCGCTGCAGCTCAAGCGCAGCATAAGGTACGCTGCTGCAGCAGCTGCAGCAGCAGCAGCAGCAGAACAAATGGCCAGCGAATCATCAGCAGTCGTTGCTAGTGCAGAAACGCTGCCCAAAGATAGCCTAGTGCGGCTACACCTGCACCAGCACCCCTGCTGCAGCGAGCAGGCATCTACAGGGAACCCGGATGGCCGGCAGAGCGGGAGCAGCGGCAGCATCAAAAGCACGGGTCGGGACGGGCTTCAGAGCGAAGGCAGTGGTGGCCAGCAAGCGCAGGTGCAGACGCAGTGAATAACTGCTGAATTGCAGCAGCCAACTGCTGCTGCAACCCCAAAAAACTAACGCCTCGTGCACGTGTATCATGCATGCATTCGAGGCAGTTGACTTGCCAGCTGCTTTGTGCGTAGCTGTGAGGCCTTGGCAAATGAATATGCATACCTTTTGCAGTCGCCATGCATGCCTCCAGGGGAGCCTGAGGGCATGCATATGCTTCAAGAGTAGGTGCTGCTGTTGCAGCAGCACGGAGGCCATGACAGGTACATGATTCGGTGCTAATCTATAGCAGCAACGGCACCGCTTCTGCCTCGGGGAGGAATTGACTGTCCTTTCCAGGCTTTGCGGGTGTACCAGCAGTTGCTGGTGCGTCTGCGCTTGCAAGCTGTTGCTGCATATAGAGACAGCATTGGATGTAGGTGCGAGCAGAAACTGAAAGCATGATAATGTTACGGGCAGCTCTCTGCCCCCAACTACAGTCAAAGGCAACTGGTAATTGTGCATTCTGCACGAATACTAGAAACTTTCGCAAGCAAACAACGCCGAGCTGCACATCAGCACAGCACACTAGCTTAGCAGCCTTAATGACGCAGCAACAACTAACGGCAGCGAACAAGGAAAAAGAAGTGGAGACAGTAGCGAGGAATGTGCTGTTTGTACCTCCAGTTAACCTTATATAAGGCCCTCTGCAGGCCAGAACACGCCGAAGCGGCACAGTAAAGGGGCAAGATAGGGCGGGTCCTTCTTTGTCGTCGTATATTCATGCAAACAGGCTCGCCGTGTTGTCTGCTGCAGCACTTGGGTTCCCTACTATCTTGGAATATTGTATCTCTGAAGTGCACAGATAGATCTGTCACCATCAGATCAAACAGGCTAGACACGGCAACGACTGCTGAGTACTATGCATAGTGCACGCTATATTTGGCGTCAGAAGGGCGAAGAGTAGATGCATATCCACCTACCGAAAGGCCGGTGATGTAAACTCGGAAATGAAACGATACACTGAAGCAGTCCCACGTAAGGTTGTTCTCAAGGTTTCTTTAGTAAGCAGCTCTGGAGAACCTTCTTCCTTGTGAACAAAACACTGCAGACACTAGTTGTTTGTTCCGGAATTTAAACACCAAATCTTACGCACATCTCCTCTGTTGTCTCCCTGCAAAACTGTAGCCAAGATTCCAAAAAGAGAAACCCATGCGGTTTTTTCCAACAAACTTTCAGGGAAGCATAACCATGCAATGCACAGCTTATGCACAAGCAAAACAACTAAATCGCTGTACACACACACACACACACACAGCGACACACACAAGCCAACACACCATATCTAGGCCACCAATGTATACTTATTAAGTATATATTTGATATATGCACGCTACATATATATACATTTATGTATTTCTTCTGGGTCTGTATGTATTCCAATATATATATATATATATATATATATATATGCATATATATATAAATTGTCTTGCACTGTTACACATCCATCTTATTGATCCTAACGGATACGTCATATTACTGTCCGAATATGGATTAGCAAGAAAAGGCGAATAAGAGAAGGGCATTTCAAAGCTATTGCAGCTAAAGGGGCCTTGGGGGCCCCGATCGCATGCAGCGTTCGGGCGTCTGGGGCCCCACAGCGGCAATTCATCTTTTTCTGAAAAATGATTAGAGAATTTAAGATTTAATTTATTTGGAATTTTTTATTTAAATAATTCAAATGTATATCTTCCTTCCTTCTTTTTGTCGCGCCGGCCTCGATAAGAGCGACGAACTCCGATTGACTTCCGCAGCTCATGGAACGAAGAAATGTTTTGTTTCTAGTTAATGAAATATGTTTTTATTTATTTGTTGGGTTTTAATACGAATACGATGACAGACACCTGAAAGGCAGCAGCTGGCTGTTGGCTGCTGCCTGCCCCGTTCAGTGTTTTGCATTTCATATTTTATGAAGTTGAATTTTTCCGTTCTCCATCTCTGCGATCATTGGGTTTTTAAAGCCTCCGCTTTGCATATCTTCATTTGTGGCATTGATTGCTGATGCATATTCCTTTCTCTTGCTTTGACTTGTCTTCTTACTGAAAATATCTAAGATGAATCTCATTCTGCTGCACAAGGAGGACCTCGTAGTGGAGGGCGGCGAGGCGTTTGCTGTCCTCAAAGGCCGCCGCCACCGTCACTGCCAGCAGGTTTTGAAGGTTGGGGTGCGTCTATAAGCTGACTGAAATGTTTTCTTTCCTCATTGCTGCTGTTGTTGCTGTTGTTGATTATATGCCGCCGTATTCATATACTCTTCTCTTGTTTCGATTAGCCTCTTCTGCAGGTCTTCTATTCGTTTATTTTGTTTTCTTTGACTCGTGTGTCTTACGTTGCGCGGGTGTATATGCTGGCCGCTTGCGGGCTTTACTCAAAACCCTCTTGGGCGTTTTTTCCTTCTGTTGGTCTGTCTACCTATATGTCTTCCTCTGCCTCTGTCCTCCTTTCGATTTTCCTCTTTCTACCTCTCCACCTTCTCCACAGCAGAGCTGCCTGCGTATCCTTCTTATGAGTTCTATCTTCTCCCAAGCACGCGCAAGGAGTGGTTAGTTCGTCTAATGCGTTTCCTTTGTATATATATATATATATATATATATATATATTGGCTGTTGCCTGGTTGAGCCCCTCAAAGCGGTATATGTACACTGCGGAGAGCTGAGTGCAATGAGATTACACGTAAAAAAGAATTACTTATTTTTGCTGCAGGTTGGCAGCCGCGTGCGTGTTGGGGTGGCCGCTGCGGGAGTGGGGGAGGCCGAGGTGGTCTCCTGCGAGGCGCAGCAGACTCAGCTCAAGTTACTGCAGCGAATGGACTTGTAAGATGCTGCATATATACAGTCCATACATATATGTATATATATGCATGCATCACATCTGCTTACAGGTGCTGGAGCATGCACGCAGGCAGCTAGTTTAGGTTTTGCCTGCTGGCCGCTGCATCGAAATATCTTAATAATTACGGTGAACATACATGGCACACGAGCTGCTCAATATAGTGCATTTTTGCTGTATGCAGCTCCTTTAAAGAGGATTGCGTAGATGCTGCGTCCGCATACATGCATGCATGCTGCTTGCTGCGTGTGTTTGTTCAGGGTAGATGCTAAACCGCCTTGGGAGAACCTTGAGGTGGACCTTCTCCTCGCAATGACGCGCCCTAAGGTGCTCGAACGCATATTGCAGGTAAAACCCGTGGATTCAACAGCAGCGGCTGCTGCTGCTGATGCTGCTGTTGTTGTTGAGGCTAGGGGCGCAGGCGGTGTGCATGCCTCGATCCATGCATACCTATAAATGGATGCATGCGTCCATACATGTACATGCAAGCATATACATGCATGCATATATATGCATAAGTATGCATAAGTACATAAGCACAAGCACATATGCATACATATACATCCACCCATGCAAACATGCATACATACGTGCATGCATACATACATTCATAGCATGTGTAACGTGCATAACATACGTGCATGCATGCATGCACACACTCATATATACCTATATGGACTTGTATTCTGTAGAGTACATGCACAAGGCCTGCATGGTTGTTGCTGTATTTGTGTGCTGCAGCTCTGCGCTGTTGTGGGGGTTCGACGAATATTTTTGGTTTGTGCTGCGCGGACGGAGAAGGGGTTTTTCTCTTCTTCTCGATTGGCTGCTGAGAACCTCCTGGAACAGCTGCTCTTGGGTGAGCCGTTGCTGCTGCGCTCTGCTGCTGCTGCTGCTGCTCCTGCTGCTGCTGGTGGTTCATTCGGTGCTACCCCTTTGGAAGGGGAAATATTCTTCTGCTGCGCCGGCTATTACGTGGCAGCAAACGAAAGCAGCAGCAGCAGCAACGTCGACAGTTGTGTTGCACACGGCTCAGCAGAAGCAGCAGCAGGGGGCTGCTTCTTCATATTATTTTTTTAGTTCCTTTTGCGCACCCACAGGCTTAGAACAAGGAATGGTTACCCGCCCCCCCGAGCTGCATGCGTTTGCTTCGTGGGAGGGCTTTCTGGCGGCCACTGCTGCTGCAGAAGCGTCCCCAGCAGCAGCAGCAGCAACAGCAGCAACAGAAGAAGCGCAAGAAGCGGACGCGGAGAGGAAAGAACAAACAACAAGACCCACTGAAGATGCTGGCGCTTTTGCGCATTATTTGCTTCCCCCGCTGCGGCTAGTCGCTCACCCGCACACGGAGGCGACCCTTCCCCAACTACTTGTGAGTTTTGAATTCTTTGCTTTGATGTTGCTACTGCTGCTGCTGCTGCTGCATGCGCGCGTCCAGTGGCTTCTTGGTTAGGGGGCATTTGTCTTTCTTTCATGCGTTCCCTGCAGCTACGGCCTGTTGCTGAAGCAGTTAGTCCACAGCAAAAGCAAGACGACCAGCGGGGGGAACAGCAGCAACAGCAGCAGCAGCAGCAACTGCAGAAGCAGCGGACGGGTGTACTGCTAGCTGTTGGTCCTGAGGGCGGCTGGATACCGTCTGAGATGGAGTTGTTGCAGCAGCAGCTGCGGTGTCTGCCCTTTCGCCTGACAGACAAAGTACTTAAATGTGAGACGGCTCTCACTGCCTGTCTGACGCAGTTGACGCTCTGCTACGAGGACCCAATCTTCCAGCCACTCCTACGCTTTCCAGATCAAATCTACGCAGCAGCAGCAACTGCAGCAGCAGCGGCAAAAGCAGGAGCTGCAACAGGGTCTGAGGGGGCAGAGGCACTCATCTCTCCTGCAGCGGAGCGGCGAGAGGCCCACAGACGCCAGGGAGAACGAGAAATACTGAGAGCCCCCGGGGGCTTCCTCATGAGTTTTCCTCGCAGATACACAACCCGCAGAGACCATAAGCAGCAGCAGCAGCAACAACAGCAGCAAGAGGAGCATGACTCTGAATAGGCACTTAGGCTGCTGCAGATGCAGTAGGGCCCGCTGCGGTAGTCGGTATCCTTGAATATGGCAGTAGCAGTGGCAGCTGGCGGTTGCGCAACAGCAGCAGCAGCAGTTGCTGCTGGAATTGCAGCAGCACTTTTTGGCACAGCTGATGCAAATGCGCCTGCTCTAGCTGTTGAGACAGCCAGTGGCAGCACCGTCTAGTTGCTGCAAATACCTCTGGATGCATGCAGCCCCACGGGTCTCTTTGCTGTCAGGTGAAGCAAAAACGTTGTTGGAGAGAACACGAGAAACGCATAAATGGGCGAACCGCTCGGTGTTTATGCAGAAGATGGGTCTTCACAGAGGTGTTTTGCAAGAGTGGCATGCCTGCTGCTACCGCTGCAGCAGGCATGCCACAGCTACCGCTGGTGCCCCTACTGCTGCTGCTGCTGATCTTATGATATTACTGCTGCTGGTGCGCGCGCCGCAGCAGCAGCGATTCTTGTCGCTTGTATCACATTAAGGCGGCCTTTAGGTGAGCAGGTTTTTGCTGGGTTTTGCTGGAAGAAGTTGGCTGCTCTAAACACTCTCACAACTGCAAAACTTGAATATAAAAAGGACGCGAGGAGAGCAGCAAGTGGCGTTGTGAGTTTCGGGTCAGCTAGCACGGCATAGGCAGCAGCAGCAATATGTAAAAGGGGGTTTTCTGCTACTTTGTTGGTGTAAGTGAATAGCTAATAGCTGAGCTACATACACACGCACTTCGAGCCAAACTGAGAGGCCTCACGAGGCTTTGCGAATATCCAGAAACGTGCCCAGAAGTCTTTCTTCGGTAGATACACCAAATAATTAAAATCGCATGTTTCTTATCTAAGCTGTTAATTAAACCCAATCTGGACGACGAGGGTATCGATCCCTCTACCTCTCGCATGCTAAGCGAGCGCTCTACCATTTGAGCTAGACGCCCTTGTGCCGCCCCCTCCCACAGCTTTCCTGATTGATGGCGGAAATATTTCATTAAAAATTAAAGACAATTACAGACAAATTCTTCAAGACCGTTGCCGGGAGTCGTGCCAGTTAGTTGTTCGGGCTGTACAGACATCCTCCTTTGATGGTTTAAGTCTAGCGCCTGCAGTGTACAGACAAAGGTATAGACAGCGCAGCAGAAGATCAACGAAACAGTGAATCTGTTGCTTCCTTTAGCCCTCAGCGCACGCTGCTGCAGCAGCAGCAGCAGCAACCACCAACGGCAAACAGCAGCAGGCGGCACAGAGCAGCCGCAGCAAGAACCAAGCAGCCAGGAAGGCAGCATCTTTGAACAGCCTCCGCAGCTGCGACCGTCAGCAAAGGAATAAACAACAGCACACAATGGCAGCAAACAGCACCAAGGAACGAACCACAGCATCAAACAGCAGCAGCAACAAACCGCACCACGCATCACCAACAAATGACAGCGAATATCAACAGCGAACAGCGGCAGCAAATAGTGCAAAACTACCAAAAGCAGTAGCAAGCATCAAGCAGTAAAGTACAACAAACAGGAGAAGCGGAAATGGCGCCAAATAACAGCAGCAGCAGCAACAACAACAACAGAAAACCAGAGGCGATCGTAGACCCTGTGCTGCTGGCTCCCAATAAGACCCCATATAAAGGTTTGCTGCGTTGATTCCCCAAAAAAAAAGAATATAATTATTTGAGTTGCAACGTGAAAAGAGTTTATTGGCTGCTGCTGCTGCCCTTTGTGTTGCTGCTGCTGTTTGTGCTGCTGCTGCTGCTGCAGGCAGCATGAGCAAACACAAGCGTGTAGGCACTGCCTGTTGCTATGAAATGAATCATGGACACTGCTCTTTGTGTTTCTCCTGCAGCTGCTGCAGCTGCTGCAGCACCAGTTGCTGCTGTTGCTGCAACTCATCTCCTTGCTTGCCAGTTGGTGGCAGTAGCGGCAAATCTTCATCAAACCCTTCGTGCTCCTGTTGCTGCTGTTGCTGCTGCTGCGCGCTCCTGCTGCTCCACACGCGCTCCACGCTGCATGCAGCAGACACAAAAAACAATGCCTGCGTTTAGCTTCCGCTGCAGAGGAACAATAGCAGCAGCAGCCATTCCAGCCACAGCAGCAAGCGCCAACTAAGACAAATAGACAAACAAGAAAAGCAAACGGCTGCAGCACCAGCTACCCAAACGCACTCATAGAAATCTCTTGCTGGTGCTGTCATGAGGTGTACAGACACTGGACCGAGGCAGGCAACAAACCACTCGCTGCTGCTGCTGCTCCTCCGTGCAGTGTTCCGCCTTGTGCTGCCGCTCGTGCTGCTGCAGCTGTCAGAGACAAGTGGTATTTCCAGGGACTTTATTATCGACCGCAGCAACCGCGCCACTCTCCTGCAGGCACAGCAGCGGCAGCAGCAGCACCAACAACAGCAACAATAACAGCAGCAGCAATAACGATAGCAACAGCAGCAACAATAACAGCGCCACCAACAACAACAACAGCAGCAGCAGCAGCAAGAAAAGCAAGAGCAGCACGGGTTTGTCCGTGCAAACAACACGCCAACCCATTGCTGCAAAATGCAGCACGATGCATGGGTCTTTTTGAGCCGCAGTGGCAGCAACAGCAACAGCAACAGCAACAGCAGCAGCAACAGCAGCAGCAAACCTGCAGTGAGCCGCTGTTCCGCAAGTGCCGACGAGGGCAACAAGCCCCAAGTCTCTTCGATTGAGAGCCTCGAGATTTAAACAGACCACATCCTTGACGCCTTCCTACAGCAGCAGCAGCAGCAGCAGCAACAGCAGCGGGGAATTCAGTCTGGTGTCATCAAGGTCAGGGTTCGATAACCACAGCACTAGCGACTACGGGCAACAAAGCTGCAATAAGTCGGCTGCTCAAACTGCTGGTGCTGCTAGGGCTGCTGTTGCTGTTGCTGCTGCTGATGCAGCAGCAGCTGCTGCTGCTGCTGTACCTGCGCAAGGAGAGACATGAATTCTTCCAAAGACGGATATTGGCCCTTGCGGAACTCCATGTCCCTGAGAAACACCAATACACCAAACAGATCAGTCAGCAAGCAGTTCCTGCTGCTGCTGCTCATGCACACGCTGCTGCTGCTGCTGCGGCTGCTGCTGAGACTCATGCATGCGCGGCTGGGGCTACTGCCACGCTGCTGTTACTGCTGCTCGTACTGAAAGAGCGGCAAACGCAGCGCACACTGCGCTGTGATCTGTGGCTGCAAGGTCGCGTACACTGGAGGTGCAGCAGGAGCAGCTGCAGCAGATTCAGGTGTATCGGCAACTGGCCACCTGAAGCCCTTTGGCTGCTTATATACGGGATTGAAATATGCTCTCCAATCCTCTTCAAGCGTCCTTGCAGCATCGTCCCACTCCTCTTCTTCAGCAGCAGCAGCATCGCCAGCCTCTGCTGCTGCTGCTGCTGCTGTTGCTGCTGCGTGCTTGCCCCGCAGATACTGCTCAGCACGCTGCAGCAGCAGCTCCCGATTGTCCCTGTAAAACCGCTGTGCAGGAGTGAGGCTTCCTTCTTCTGCATCATTCCAAATAAAACCACCTCCTTCGTCTTCCGCTGCTGCTGTTGCAGCTGCTGCTCCCCCTGCTGCTTGAGGCTGCGCTGGTGCTGCTGCTGCGGCGGGTGGTGCTGCTGCTGCAGTCACGTGGGGCGGTAGCAAAGCTTCAAATGACTGCTCAAGCGCTGAGCGCAGCCCTCCTTCTTTTGTTTCAGCAGCAGCAACAGACTCTAGGAAGCGCTGCTGCCTGTCTGCTGCAGCAGCAGCAGCAGCGGAAGCCTCTGCTGCAGCAAGCATCTCCTGCTGCTCCTTCGACAGCACAATCTCGGCATGCGCCTGTACAGGAGGAGACCCGTCACTGTCATCGCCTGCATCCACGATGATGCTCTTAACCCTCTTGCTGCTGTTGTTGCTGCTGCTGCTGCTGCTGCTTGCGTAGCTGTTGGGACAGCTTTCCTCTGCTGCCTGGAAGGAAGACGAGTAGGGCTCCTCAGGCACCTCCTCACCGCCTTGTAGGTTGTTGCTGCTGCTCTCATCAGCTGCCTTCTCAACAGCAGCATCAGCAGCAGAAAGTTCTGCAAGGACGCGCTGTAGCGGCTGGGGGTCCCGCAGTACGGAAAACCAACGGCGAGTGCTGCAGTTTCTGCTGCTGCAGTGGCAGCAGCAGCAGCAGCAGCAGTAGTTCAGCCACACACCTCGCGAGGCACTGCAGATGCTTTTGATGTTGCAAGTGGCGACACCCCCTGCTGCTGTTGCTGCTGCTGCTGTCGCCGCTACTGCTGTTGGCGTAGCTGTTCTTGCTGCAGCGGATGTTGCTGCAGCACGATTGTGTTGCCGCCACAGCCTCACAGTACTATGGCTTGCTGTCATGCAATACCGTGTGGCCCCTCCCTCACTTGCAGGTGCAGCAGCAGCAGCTGCTGCTGCTGCTGTTGCTGCTACTCTTCCTGTGCACAGCATCTTCTGAGCTGCAGATAGACCTCGCGCCCGTCATTCGCATATGTCTCGGTACGAGCCTTCTCCAGAAGGACGCCGAGGAGGTGTCTGTATAAAAACTTTCCTATCCTGCAGCGATCTGTTCGCTGCTGCTGCTGCTGCTGCTGTCGATATGCCTGCAGCAGGAGCTGCTGACTAACGTATGCCCCTCTTCTTCTAACACAAAGAAGGAAATACCCTTAATAAACAATAAAAATCGCGTTTGTCCTTTTTTCTGACGGAGCAATTACCACTTTTCTCTTCTGCTGTGGCAGCAGCCCCAGCGACAACGGAAGCAGCATGCATGCATGCATGCATGCATGCAGGCGCGCAGCAAGCTCTCTTGCGGCCTTGTTTAGCAGATAAACATAAACAGAGGCGATGTTTCTTCTTTTTTAGATAATCACAAGTTCGAGGGATAACCCAGGAAGGACGCACCCGCCCTTCGTTTGGTTGCTGCTGCAGCAGCAGGAGCAGCAGAAGCAGAAGCAATAAAATACATTGCTGGGGCGCAAGGATCAACTGCACCACCTTAGCATGGAAAATCTGCTGTGGTAGACTGGAGTAGTTGCGACGGCAACAGCAGCAGCAGCAACAGCAGCCACAGCAGTGGCAGTAGCTGCTGCAGCAGTAGCTGCTGCAGCAGCAGTAGCAACGAGAGCAGCAACAACAGCAGCAAGAGGAGCAGTCTACATACGAAGATGCTTGGACCGCCGTTGCGCAGCGCGGGGTTTTGGAGGGGATCTTCTGTGCCCTCTGCAGCAGCAGGAGCAACAGCAGGACCAGCAGCAGGTCGAGGCTCTTCTGCTGTTGCTGCTGCTGCAGTCCGGCCCCGCGTGCAGCAGCTGAAGCACGAGGTGGTTTCGGTTGCTGACCCGAAGACTATCTTCTGCGGTGTATGCACACTGCCCATGGCTCAGACATACAGAACGGTGAGGGGCCCCTAAACCCTAAACCCTAAACCTCGCAAGGGGAAACCCTGAGAACTACTTAAATCCTTAACCTTCCCTGGTTTGCCGGCTTAACCCTCAATCACCGAGTTTAAATTTCAGGGGGTTCTGCTTCTGCAGCAGCAGCAGCATAGCAGCTGCAGCAGGAGAGACAACCGGGAACTGTACGCGCCTTTGCTGAGGTTCTGTCAGGGTTTAGGGTTTGTGGCTGTTTTGCTGCTGCAGCTTCCTTGTTTCCATCTGGCCTGCAGCTCCTGCACTGAACAGATGCTCTCCGCAGGGCAGTGCCGAGTGTACGTACAGCTTACTGCTGCTCCTGCTGCTGCTGTTGTATCTGCTGCTGCTGTTGTTGCTGTCGCGGCACTTCTGTGTGTTTCCCTGCGCTGCTACCGCTGCTGCTGCAGCGCTGCTCTTGTGTATTTTTGCTGCTGCGGCTGATGCAGGTGCAGCAGGCCGCTGCAGGGGGCTGAAGAGATCGGCGCATCGATGGGTCTTTACTGCTGCAGCTTCAGCGGTTGCTGCTGCTGCTTCCTCTCGGAAGCTGCGCTGCAGTACCACCAGCAGCAGCACGGCTTAGAGAAGCAGCTGGAGTTCGTTGATGCTGCTGCTGCTGCAGCAGCAGGGGAAGCACCAGCAGCAGACGCTGAAGCCTTTATTGCTGCCCTGGAAGCCAAGGGAGATATAAAACAGTTACAGCAGCAGCAGCCATCCTTACCTGCTGGCTTTGCTGCAGCGGAAGAGCAGCAGATGCAGCACCAGCAGCACCAACAGCAGCAGCAGCAGCAGCACGAGCCATCGCTGCCGGCGGCGCTACCGCAGCAGCAATCACTTTCTTGGCAGCAGCAGCAGCTGCAACAGCAGACAGTGCAGCAGCTGCAGCAGCAGCAGCAGGCGCAGATGCCTCCACAGCACGCGCACACCCAAACGGCGCACCAGCAGCAGCTCCTGCCTCAGCAGCAACAGCAGCATGAACCGACACATCAGCTTAGGGCGCAGCAACAGCAATATCAGCAGCCAATGCAGCAGCAGCAGCAAATGCAGCACCAACAGATGCTGCCGACGCTTCAGCAGCAACCAATGCAGCACGTAGTGCAGCAGCAGCAGCCTGCAGCAGCACCAGCTTGGCCTGCAGGTGCGCCAACAGATGGAGCTGCTTTTGCAGCTGGAGCTGCTGCTGCCAGCGGTGCTGCTGCTGGTGCTGCTGCCGCTCATTTGCCGCCTGCTGTTGCAGCAGCACCGACACCACTGCAGCATCAGCTGCCTGTGAGTGAGCAGAAGCAGCTGCAGCAGCAGCAGTTGCAGCAGCAGCAGCAAATTCAACAGCAGCAGTTGCAGCAGCAGCAGTTGCAGCAGCAGCAGCAGTTGCAGCAGCAGCAGCAACTGCAGCAGCAGCAGCAGCAACTGCAGCAGCAGCTGCAGCAGCAGCCTCAGGAGGAGGAAGAAGACAACTTAGATGACTTTCTGTAGCCCTTTTTGTTTGTCGTTTGTTTAAATTCTGCAAGTTTCTGTCGCAGACGTTCCTTAGCTGCGGTGTAAGTGCAGCTGTGCAGCGGGAGACTTTAAGCAGCAGCAGCAGCAGCAGCATCAGCTGCAGCACTTGATAGTCGGCATGCAAGGGCAAGAAAGAAACAGAAGCAAGCAGAAAGACAAAAATAGAAATAAAAATAGACAGAAAGGCATAGACAATAACAACAGGAACAAACAGAGACAGAAGAAACAACCAGAGACAGCGACAAACAGAAACAGCGGCAGAGACGAGCAGTAACAACAACAGACACAAACAAAAGCAAAGGCAGCATAACAGAGACAAGCAGAAACAAAAACAAACAAAGACAGGGAAATACCCCAAAGGCAGTACAGCTAGCCGCGGGGGCAGGAGCGCTGACAAGAAAGAGAATAAGAGAGGCACGTACACCTTAACACTAAATGCAGAAATGCATAACATTCCAATGCTGCAGCAGCAGCAGCAGCAACGGCCGCAGCCGCGAGGCTGTGGCAGCAGCAGCAGCAGCCGCGAAGCAGCGGCAGCAGCACTTGCGCAGCAGCGGCAGCTGCCTGCTGCTGCTGCGGCCTCTGCTGCTTTCTTTATCGGAAGTCCTCTCTCAAAAACCTTAACAGATGAAAGTTCCAGCAGCAGCACTTGCTGCTGCAGTGGAAGCAGCTGCAGGTGCAGCAGCTGGTGCTGCAGTAAACAGCAGCAGCAGCCCCTGCCAGTGGGCAGTTTTCATTGCTGCGGAGAAGCAGCTGCTGGCTCACAAGTCCAGCTCAACAAGAGAGCCCCTATCTAATGCTGCTGCTTCCTCCTGCTCCTGCTGCTGCCGCTGCTTTACCTGCTGCAAACGCTGCTGCACTTCCTCTGGTGTCAGTGCAGGCAGAGGATCCGGCAAGAAAGAGGGAAGGGCTGGGGCAGCACGCAGCTCGCTGCAGCAGAACCCACACGCAGCTATTGCTGTTGCTGTTGTTTCTGTAGCTGCTGTTGCCGCGGACAAACTGCATGCATGCAGCCCCCGCCCCGCAGGGCTCCGCAGCAGTAACAACACAAAAACAAGCAAAAACGAGCAAACAGAGACAAAATAGCAGCAAACAGTAGCAGCACCAGCAGCAAAACCGCAGCAGCTGCAGCAGCAGTAGCAGCACCAGCAGCAAAGTACCGGAGGAATTCTATCTTCTGCTGTTTCCCCTCGAGGCCAACCCATTCAAACCACAACACCCGCCGCACCTCCCAGCCAAGGTCGCTCAGTACTCTAAAAATAAAATCAAAGGCAAAACAAGAAGAAGAGAGGCAAATAAGCAAACAAACAAACATCAGAATAAATGAGAAGGGCTTCTACTCAACAAGGAAATGAGCGCATGCAAACAAACTCGCACAAATGCAGCCAAGAAAATAAGAGAAAGGGATATAAAGAAAGAGCAAAAGAGAAAGAGATACAAGAAACCAGCAACAGAGAAAGAGGTAAAGCGAACAAAAACAGATAAACAAAACAAACAACGGAAAAAAATATAAAGCAAACAAAAAGAGACAAAGAAAACGAACAACAGAAGAGCAGACGAAGAAACCAAACAACAGAAGAAGGGATACAGCAAGCAAACAACAGAAAAAGAATAATAAGGCAGCTAAACTCTGCAGATAGGGAAGGCCAAGCAGCGTACGCATAAAAATAAATATAATGTATACTCTATAAATAATATAACACACAAATAAACGCAAAGCATAGTATTAAAAATAGAAAAAAAGCACTATGAACAAACAACAAACACTGCCAAACGGGTAGAGCAGCAGCAAACGCAGCAGCAGCCAAGACCACCGTCTATCTGCAGCAGCAGCAGCAGCGCCCAAAGAAACAGGGCCCACAGCGGCCGCAGCAGAAGCAGCAGCAGCAGGTGCAGCAGAAAGTGGGCCAGGTGCAGGTGCATAAGAACCCTCAGCAGCAACAGCAGCAGCGACAGAAGCAGCAACAGCAGCAAGAGGTACCTGTGCTGGAGTTTAACTGCCTCTGTATATTGCGTTGAATTCGTGTAGAAAGCAGCGGGCCCGTCTACGAAGATGCACCGTCTTCTGTCTGCTGCCTCTCCAATGTCAATCCAGAAACAACCCCAGCTGAGACAGCAGCAGCAGCAGCAGCAGTAGCAAAAGCAGCAGTAGCAAAGCTCCACGCATGCAAGACACTGTAGGAACCGTCCAAATGCCAACATGAACAGAAGCTAGCTGTATCAGCAGCAGCAGACCCAGCACCAACGACAGCAGCACAAATAACAGCAACAGCAGCAGCAGCAACAGCAGCAGCAACTAAGGGCATTTTACTGAAAAGTATTGCGATGAGCAACACCAAGGGCGGCGAGACAATCAGACACTTCCCAATGAAAAGCAGACGGACGCCGGGCCGGGTGAGAAATTCGGCGCAGGCTGCAACAGCATCAGCAGCAACAACACTAGAAGCAGCAAGTACAAGAGGAGCTAACAGCAGTAACAGCACAACCAGCAGCAACAGCAGCTGCTGCTGCAGCAGCTGCTGCCAGCCGAAGAAGGTTGCAGCAGGTTTTGAGAGCGAGGAGCAGGAGTTTATATCGAGCAGCGACCTAAAAGCTTAAAACCCTAAACCGTAAACCCTAGACCAACACCCGCAAACCCTAAACCCTAAACCCTAAATCCCTGGTTGTAAATCTTGCCTGAGTCTCGCATAGAACTGTCGAACTTTCTTCGGTACTGCTGCCCACGTCTCTGGCTGAAGAACACGAATGGAGACCGCCGTCTGCAGCGCCTTCTCCAGGTGAGGGGGGCGGGCGCAGATAAATATCCTAAAGCAGCAGCAGCAACGCGCAACCAGCAGCAGCAGCAGCTACTCGCATCAAGCAGCAGCAGCAGTAGTAGCATACACAGCAGCAGCAGTAGCAGCGACACGTCCCCAGCAACAGCACCAGCAGCATACCCAGCAGCAGCAGCAGCAGAAACAACAGCAGCAGTGGAACAACAAGTCCCCTTCTAGAAGGCATTCGAAATGCATAGTCACTTCTTTGCACGTCCCAGCCATTAAGGGTTGTTCAGCAGTCAAGGCACCACCCTAAACCCTAAACCCTAAACCCTCAACTCTTAACATTGAACCCTAGGCCTCCGTTGCAACATACTTCGAGAACCGCTCCATAACGAAGGTCTGTAGGGGCTGCGTGTACACCCCGATAACAGCAAGGGGGTGCATGCAGCCCCGAAACTCTAAAGCCGAGGCCTCTTTAAGCGCAGGCAGTAACACAGCGCTCAGCCGCTCCCGCAGAGAAGGAGGGCACGCCCCCTGAGGAGACGAACAAACAAGGAGACACCTCGTGGAGGCAAGGAATTGCAGGAGAGAAAAAGAAAGCTGGAGACAGATAGAGGCAGATGAGAGACGGTGTAAGATGAAGAAAAAGACAAACATTCAGCAGTAAACAGCAGCTAAAGAGAACTGCCGCCGCAGTTCAGCAGCAGCAGCAGCACCAGCAAAGGAAAACTGGTGCTCCAGGGCAGCACAGACAGCAGCAAAAGAAAACTCTCGCTGCATCGCAGCACAGGCAGCAGCAAAGGAACACTGCTGTTGCAGTGTGCAGCACAGATAGCAGCAGACACGCAGACAGCAAAGGGACGAAGAACAGAAGCCGCACCAACTTAGCAAGGCCAACTGCTATTTTAATCAAGTCGCCTGGGCGCATCTGTGGTGCCTTCAGCACTGCTTCCTGTCCCACCTGTACATACACCTCAAACCCTAAACCCTAAACCCTAAACCCTAAATCCTGGACTCAAACTCGAAATCTGATGTGAAAACAAGGGCCCCTATGCACATATCTTCTGCCGGTTTCGTTTGTATTTTAAACACAAAAAGTAGGCCGAGCAGGATTCGAACCCACGACCACCCGGTCCGTAGCCGGGCATTCTATCCAACTGAACTATCGGCCTGAGGTCACTCAGCCCCCTGAAATCCTACCTGCTAAACCCTAAACCCTAAACCCTAAACCCTTCCCGCAAGCTCTTAAGCCCCTCATTTTTAAGCCCTTCAGAGCCTAGCTCAAGCCCCTAAACCCCTACTTGCGTGAGAGCAGAAACCTCCCGAATGGAGACCCTGCTGAGGGCCCACGGTACAGCCATTAGGGCGTGGGAAGCGAAGTCTTCAAGAGAAGCAACGGCGTAGCGAAGGAGACAGGAGTACAGCGGAGGGTCTAAAAACCGGGCCTTGCCGAAGCTGCGGGCGCATGCATGATGCATGCAGAGACAGCAGGCAGTAACATGCAAACACACAAACGATCAAGACTAGAAGACACGCCTCCCAGCACAACATAAATAATAAAAGGAGCGGATCCAGACGCTGAAATATAATTAAATAGAGAACCACAGATGTACTGTCTGTACTGTGTACTGTACACAAGGCAGGAACCCTAAACCAAAGCCCTATACCCACGCACAAACGGAAGCACCATAGAGCAAACCACCAAACCCTAAACCGTGCAAACTCAGTGTGCCCCGACACGCCAAACCCTGCATGTACGCCTCCTAAACCCTAAACCCTAAACCCGAAACACTCACCCGTAAAACAGATACCCAAGTTGCTGCGGGGTGAAGCTGTCTGCAACTTGCTGCGCTCGTCGGGAAAAGTTGAACCTACGAACGAATCCCAAACCGTAAACCCTAAACCCTAAACCCTAGTTCACTTCAGGCGTCCTTCATTGTGGCCAAGCAGTGTAGATCGCCAGTCCCTACCCCTTACGTTTGCCTAGACCCTAAACCCTAAACCCTCAACCCTAAACTACGGAAACTCACAGCTCCAAGCAGCACACCCTAAACCCTAATTCCTAAACCCTAACCCCTAATATATTCTCACCATAGAGCGGCGTCATGTTTGCGCAGAGTTGCGGCCTTCTGTACGGCAGCAGTCAGGTAGGCTGGGCTCATCTCTGCGGTGTCTGCATGCAGCGACACCTTCTGGGGCAGCCAATACTGACGCACTCTGAAAAGAGAATAAAACGCAGCACAAAGGACAGGTGTAAGACAACTAGCTTTCTGGATAACTAGCTAGCTAGCTAGCTAGAGTAGGTAAATCCTCCGCTAGCTAGCTAGCGTAACAAATGCCTCCCCATCGGCCACACGAGCAATGGCTTCTTTCTCCATCAAAGCAACACAGACGCACACGAGAGAAGCACCCACTCTGAACCTGGCTAGCTTGCTGGCTAGCTAGCTAGCAAGGTAGCTGCAACAAACGGAGCAACGAACCCCGCAAGTACCTGCATGGCTAGCTAGCTAGCTGGCTAGCTAGCTAGCCAGAGGAGATCTTACCTGTGCTGCGACCAACTGCGGAAGCGCTTGTGCATGCGTCGTCCCTTGTAGCGGATACGGGCTTCTGCAGCAATTGCTGATTTCAGCAGCCGCTCGCGCGGCCTCAAGAGACCCATCGTCAACACTAAACCCTAAACCCCAAACCCTAAACGACAAACTCGGTCGAGGCGCTGCTCGAGGGTAGGAGGGAGCAAACAAGGTTGTGGAGTCCGATGGAAATCTGCTGCTGATGCAGCCGCTGCAGAAGCTGCTGCGGCAACTACTGCAGAAGCTGCTGCGGCAACTACTGCAGAAGCTGCTGCGGCAACTACTGCAGCAACTGCTGCAGCAGCTGCTGCAGCAGTTGCTGCAGCAGTTGCTGCTGCAGCTGCGCCCCTAAAGAAATGCCAAAGGATTCAAATGGAACAACAACACGAAAACCCCTTATTAATGGTATCCACAGACAAACACCTCAGCGAAGGTTGGCGGCCGCAAGGCACTTGACCCTGCAGCATGAGAAAGGGAAGCCCTCCTTGTCTGGATTCCTTGACGCTGCTGCTGCTGTTTGTGCTGCTGCTGCTGCTGTCTGTATCGCTGCTGGTGCTGTCTGTGCTGCTGCTGCTGTTTCTGCTGCTGTTGCTGTTTGAGCTGTTGTTGTTGGATTTGCTGCGTTTCCTGCAACAGCTGCTGCCGCCGCTGCAGCAGCAAGCAGCAGCACCTGCTGTTATTGCTGCAGCAGAGCAGAGGGGGAGGTGTTAGGGGCTACCGCAGTACTCTTTGCAAATCACCAGACTGCGCAGCGAGATGAGAAGAAGAAGAGTTTCTCTATTGGTGTATACTGCTTATTCAGAGTGCAGAAACCCTCCAGTGTGCGACTAGAAAGCTGCAACAGCGGGATCCCCAGACGCCAATTTACTCTTATTGATGCAGAAGATTAGTCATATGGATTAAATTAAAAGGAGTTTAAAAATGCTGCAGATATTCAACTTCTGAATGTATGTATCGGGGGGCCTCAGACCGAGGGGCCCCGCGGGGGCTGCTGGCTGTTTGTGTTCTTCTGTTGTGTCTGCTAAATGCAGATCATATAATTATTCAAAAAAATATTATATTTAAATTCTAATCTGGTTTAGTTGCTGAAAAGAACGAAGAAGATCGCCCTTCTTGAGATGCATTCAGTACACGCATAGTTTGCTGCAGTTATGTGTAGGCGTTTGCAAGCTCTCGAGTTGTTTTGTATGGAGCTTTAAAAAGTTTTATTATGAAAGTTGAGGGTAAAGAAGAAAGAATACCTCTATGAATTAAACTCTTTAACCCTAAATATGCCTCTACAGATAGCCAGAGAGGGAGAGAGAGAGAAAGTTAGGCTCCTTTCGCTTCTCGAGTCGGCTGTCCTCGTTCTGCTTACTACAGCTGATAGATATACGTATTATTTTTAAAATATTTTCTTTACAGTATCAGCACTGAGCATGTCTCAACCCCCCTATATTGTAATTAAACTTAGCGGAGACCTGTGCTTTTGATAAACAGTCGCTTATATCGTTTTATTGCAGTCCTTGAGACATCTTTTCTCCCCAAGTTATACAATTATCTTGCCGAATTCCTTAGAGAAAGTTATTCCTTACTCCTTAGTACATCTGTTTTATTGTTTGCTTGTCGCCCTCTCCTCCCCAGTGTACAAATAGAGAAGAATTGCAATATTAGTAATGCTTTGGAATTGCAGAAAATCATTTATGAAGTCCTTATTTCAGCTATTCATTCTGTCTCTACCTACGTCTGTCATCAGCCCCGTCGTTGATTAAAGCAGCAAATACTTGCTTTGTTTATAATATGAATGAGACAGCTGCAGCAGCTGTTACTTGTGGCTGTCATATGCATGCAACAGAACAGCCTCCTAGGGCTGCTGCTGTACATTTGATGTTTCTGCTGCATCTGTTTCTTCGTTTGCACAAGGCGAATGCTTGCTGCACTAATAAGGATAAACTGAGCGCAGAAGAAGGTATTGGCAAACACTCTGAATGAACTAAGGAATTAGAAACAAACTTTCTGCATCGGCTTGCCCCTATCTTCGATTGAAGATTTCCTCCCCAGATGACTAAAACCTTTCTCTTATCGTAGGGAAGTAGCAGCTATTCTGGATTCAAAAGGGCAGCATCCTTTGTTAGGAATTGCAGCCGCCTCGCATGTAAAAGATAACTCTTTAACGAGCAGCTAACCTTACTGGAGCTGCAGCAGCTGCAGCAGCTCGTGTAGCAGCTCGTGCAACTTTCGTTGCTGTTGCAGCTCCTGCAGCGGCTGCAAAAGGATAAGGAGGACAGTCTCGGTCCCCATAGTCTTCACTGCATCCTTTGCTCATATAGCAGAGCCTCAAGAGCAGCAGCAGCAGGGTTTAGGGTTTATGGTTTAGGGTGAAGCCTCTCTCTCGCCTTCATGGGGGCTGACTACAGCAGCACATTTTTGCTGATATCTTCAGTTGCAGCACTTGCTGCAGCCGCTCCACCAGCGAGGCAGCCCCATTTGCACGCATGCACATGCGCATGCATGCGTACAGTCCCCCTTTTGGTGTTTGCAGAAGTACTGCCATTATCGGCTGAGCGCTAGTTAAGTTAACAACAACATTATGCTCATTTATAAGCAAATAAATCTGCAATGAGCTGCCTCGCACGGGATTCCGCAGGGCTTTGAAGAAGGCCGCCTCAGCTGCCTTGACTCCTACGGCTTACAAAATTCGTCGTGGCTCTCGCCAACGCCTCTCTCTACAGCCTTCCTATTAAGTGCAGAAGACACTTAATGTGTTATCGATGTTGTAATACTTTCTTTCTTCCCTTTTATTAGGAACGACAGAGGCTGGCTGTTGCATCTCTAAACAAGCTGGTGATAAATAAAAATTAGCGGGGGACCCTGCAGCTTCTGAATTGCAATTGGCTGAATTGGAATTGGCCATACTGCATATTCGATAGTACTGTCACTAAGTGCTTCACTGAATTGGTAGAAACGCACCTTATAATATCACCTTGGATATAAAGTGCGATATTATAAACTATTATATAATGCCATTAATTAGTACACCAGCGCGCTGCAGCCCATATCTCTACACCCTGTGGAGGGTGCGAGATGTGTATAGGCACTCATCAAGAGGCCGTCTGTGGCCTCAATAAGATATCGTGTGTGCCTTGACTCTGACGTGAATTCTGCGTTCTTTTTTACTAATGAACGGAGTTTCAATTGGTGTGCTCTTGCAAGAAAATAGAAAACGCACCACGGCGGAATGAGTGCGGCATCTTCGGCGTCCTTGTTGGCTATAATTATACTTGCAAAATAAATATATTTACTCGCCGAGTCTTGAAATTTGACTGCAAACTTAACCAGCTGCTACGACGCGGCTTCCCTCCCATTGTGGAAGCGGCAGACTGGGGAGGCGGGAGACAGGCATTCTCCCTGTTCTCTCCCGGGATATATATATTCAATGATGAAGATTAAAATATTTTAAAAAGAAGAGTAAATAGATGTGGTTCTAGCGGATACTTGCCAAGCCCTTTGGTCTTGTTGCATGCGATCGGGATCTTGCATCACTGCCACCGACTCGGGACCCCGGGGCAGCCTGTGTTCCGTTCAAGTTTAGTAGTTCCATGGGGAATGTTTCTATTTTACTTATTGAATTTTCATGATAATTGGTCGCTTAACAGTGAGACACATGCACGTGACGCAGCTGCGCATACAGCAGGAGGGCGCCTTCTCTTGCTAGCAGCCGTTTTCTTCTTTCACCCATTGGCATACGACGGCGGCATCTGTTGAATTTGCAAGAATTCACCCAGTTGGAACTCCTTTCATAACTGAAAACAGAAGAAGGAAACAGAATCCTATTTCAATCGGCCATTATGTTCGGGTTCCTGGGCCGACTGGTGGGTCTGTAGTGGCATCACAATCCGGCTGCAGCCCACCGTCTTTTTCGGAGTATTTTGGTTTTATTGTCCATGAATAATATATATCTCTTTAAATACTTTCAAATTGTGGAGGAAGATAGCTGCGGCGACTCGTTGTACAGCACATGGGAGCAGCGATTTCATAGAGTAGAAGCGGGCACGAGTAAGGAGACGGTTTTCCAGGGTGTGTTTCTTCCTTTTCTTCTTTTTTTCTTCTCAGTGCTCCAAGCACGGAAAGACGCCTCTTGACGCGGAGCTGCGTCGTCAGCGGAATGCGCTTAAGGCGATCAACCAGTTTGTTCACAGCATTCAGAGATGCCTGAGGTGTACGCCGTGAAAACACATCCTCTTCGGCTCTGCATATCAGAATTATATTTGTGTATTCGAAAGTTTTAAACTTCAATCCCTTCGAACGCGTTATCTCAGGTGTGTACAGTGCATGCATGCAAACCTATTGGTTTTGTGCAGATTGGGAGAAGAGCGGAAAAGCACTTCGCGTTGGCATCACCGGATACTTCTACGATAAGCCAGCATATCAACGGCCAGTTGAAGAGATAAGCGCCGCCTTGGTAAATAAAATGGAGTAGTTTTATGTGTGTTGTTCTCGTACTGCAACACACTAAGCACGCTCATTATGCTTCAACGCATTTAGTATTGTTATGTTGCAATATACACTCTTGTTGCAAATTAAACCATGAAAAATATAATGTAGCTCCAGCCGCTGCATCATCAGAAACAAACCCACGTTGCACAACCCATACCTCTTGTGCTGTTTCCGGATATCTTCAGGACTCATTTAAGACGATCCCCACCTCTGTAGTAAGTTGAATTCGAAAGGGTTGGGAGTATGAATATGCTGCAACGTACTAATTATCGCCGCTGCAACATAATAATATTATATTCTATTGACCCGTAGAGGCAATTCAGTTTCTTGCAGCCCAAATGCACTTCACCTGTTGCAATTGTAATTATAAGAGCGCCTCAGTTTGTTGTACTAGGCCACATAATATGAATTGACCTGTGTTTCTTTTATCGCGTGGCTTTCTGCAGAAACCCCAACTGGATCTGATTAAGAAGGCAAATGCAGATGCAGCAAGATCTATTGCCAAGGTCGAGGTAAGAAGGCCCCCATATGAATCAAATGCATGCATGCACGTAAATATATTACATATATATATTTACATATATATATGTATGCAAATATGTACATATTTGCATACACGGATGCATGCGTGCTTGCATCAGCCCACCTTCTCGGGCGCATTGCAAATATTAAGAGTTTCCTCTCTTTTAACCAGTGAACTGAATAACATAATTTTGCTGTGCGCGTGGAGTTGTATTCTTTTTGTTTCCCTTTTTTGCGTTTTGTTTGTTGTCTGCTGTTTTAGAAGGCGAGCAGGCGGAAGAAAGACGCAGAAAAGAGACTGCTGAAGAAGGAGGCGGTGAATATTCGTGCTTTCCTCTGTCGTTTTCTTATTATTACTGCTATTATTATTGTCATAATAGTGCTACAATTTTAAATTGTCTGTAGAGATTAAATGCACTTTTATTCAGTAAAGGTTGGCTTTTACGTGATTAAGGACGATTGACAAATGCAGAAAAAAACGCGAAAATGATGCAATAAGCGGATGATGTTTGGCATCTGTTGATATTTTATTGTTGTTCTATTTTTTTGTACGTAATTTATGGTTTTCATTTCGATAGAAATGAAGCAGTTGCTTCGTTAGTTCGTTGTGTTTTTGCACGGAAATGAAGTAGTTTTTGCTGCTGTTCTCTTGTGTCTTATGGAAATGAAGTAAACGTTTGATTGCATGTGCCTCAGGGCCTGCGAAAACTGCAGCAAAAGGCAGAAACTGGGAAAGACCCTCAGGCTGGACATAAGGTTAAAACCGTGCGTATACAATCGGCACAAGCCTTCTGAATCTCAGTGCATATGTGCTTGTCAATGCAGCGATCGCTTTATGCTTCCCGTAAGGGTAGTAATATTATGATTGCCAAGAGAAAGAAAAGCATCACAACAAAAACGTTTAGTGTTTCTTGCGTGTATTTGGTCTTTCAGGCGGAGGATGAAGTGCAGGTCGCGCGGAACTGCCTGCAAATGGCTGAGGCAGAACTTGCGTAGGAAGCTCTTTCCTCCGTCACTGCATCAATCTTAAATCAGTTTTGCCAGTCTAAATGGAATATTTAGCAGCTTAAGTGCGGAGAACTGCGGGTTTAATGATGCATTTGGGGTGCTGCAGGAGGGAAATGCAACAGACAATGAACGGCAGCGCGCCGGAAGCCGCCATGCAAGTTGCACGGGTCAGTACGAAGTTTTCCCCTGTTTGTTGGGGGCTTAAGAAGGATTAGAATGTCTTAAATAAATAGATATAATTTGAAGTCTGAATATGGAACAGAATATCATGAGTAAATGGATGATAACTTGAAGTCTTAAGATGATTGAGAATGCCTTATATATATATATATATATATATATATATATATATATATTAAAGTCGGCCATCATCATCGGTTGCATAATTCGTTTCTGTTGTTTGTTGCACGCTAATCTTCTTGCTCTTTCCAGCAGAAATATTGAATGGGAAAGTCTGAAGTCAAGCCTCTCAGCCGTCTTTGTGGTTTGTTGTTTCTCTTTTGTCTGTATCCGTGTGCATTTCTTTTATTATTCGTTTGTTTATTTGGGTTCGAATGGGTTTGTCTGTGTGCTGATACTTTCTGGCGGTGGTTTACATGCATTCATGCAGGCTTTGGAAGCGATGATTCTTTTCTTAGCCGGTTCTGGGGTAGACGTGGCGGCAGTGAGGGCCTCCATTCGTTTGCTGGAGGAGACGCAGTACTTCTCTCCACTTACACACCCTGGCGGGCAGGCTTCGCAGCAGCTGCAGCAGCAGCAGCTGCAGCAGCAACACTCCGTAATCAGCAAGGCAGAGAGGCAGCAACAAAGCCAACAGCCCCCACAGCACCAGCCCTATAGAGCCTGTTCGAAGAACGCCTTCTCAAAGCTCCCGCCCTCCCGCCAGCCCTTCAGAGCCAGGCTCGCAGATTACTCCACGACAGCCGCCATTTTCCCAGGCAGGAAGCCATCATCAGCTAGCAGCAGCAGCCTCTATTGGGAACTTGAACGACTCATCTCGTTTGCGTGAATCGCCTACAAACCCCTTCGCCTCCGACTGACCCGCTTGCTAGCAAGCAAACTCTTGCCCGGTAACAGCGGACGCGAAGCGGGTCTTTAAGGGCAGCCCTACACCTTACACTCCCCTCCCTGTGCTGGTTCTTGATTGGTTATTGGTGCATGCACTACATGCATGCATGAGTACATATGTTATGAACAAGGCTGTGCTGTTTGAGGACTTCTTTGGGAAAGGAAGGCAGCAAAAAATGGCCGTGCATTCGCCAGGTTATGAATTAAGAGTATCGTCAGTATCAACAAATGCGTATATTTATACGCATGTAAGTACGTATATAAATACATATATACATATATACATACATACACATATATATATATGCGTGTATAAATGCATGCGCTATATATATATATATATTCTTATTGGGAAATTTCTTTTGTGGTATGGATGGTGCTGGGCCAGAAGGAAGGTA
>NW_013547971.1:0-2314 GCF_000499425.1 Eimeria acervulina
TATATATATATATATATACATAGAGAGAGAGCAAACGTATATGTATATATATATATGAATAAACAGACGCATAATATATATATATATATATATGTATATAAATATATATATATATATATATATACATTTGCTTGTCTGTCTGTCTCTGTGTGTGTGTCTGTGTGTATAGAAGGGACTCCCCGTTGTGTCTGGCTGCAGTTTATATTTGGTGAACAGAGACGCTTTATTTTCTTATCATCCTTCAAGTGAAGCTTTTCTTCACCGTCTTCAGGGTTTGTTTGTCTCTGCGCATTATAAAAATACCCCTAACGATCTGCAGCTTCTCGCAGATGCGCCAGCGCACCTTCTCTTTGTCTTTTTAAAGACAGTTCAAGATGCTGATGATACTCTTCCCGATATTTACTGCGCAATTCAGGTGTATATGCAACTCAATTAACCCTAAAAACCCTTCAAGCACTAAGAATCCTATACATATATCCTAAACCCTACTAATCTCACCCATTAGCATAAACCCTAAACCCTAGGAGTAAACCCTCACCGAAATGCACATAATACGACGGAGAGGCCCAGTTACAAGGGTTTAGGGTTTAGGGTTTAGGGTGTAGGATCTAGGCTTTAGGGTCTGGGGTTTAGGGTTAAGGGATTCGGGTTTGGGTGTAGGGTTTAGGGTTTAGGGTTTTGGGTTTGGGGTGTATATGCAGGTTGCTATTGAAGGTGCACTGTCTAGAGGCGCCATTCGCGAGGCCTTAGGAAGGGGCCTCCGCCCTGCAGGCGATTTGCTGCCCTGGACGTTGGCGCAGGCCTTTGGAGACGAAGATGTGGGGCTTCTTACAGGGGTACGCAAACCCTAAACCCTAAACCCTAAACCCTAAACCCTAACTTCTTTGCTTCCCGAGGCAGCTCGGCAACAACGCAGCAAATGTTTAAAGCTAAGGCGGATGCGTAACTGCTCCTGCGACGCGAATGAGGCGTAGGCCCTAAACCCTCACCCCCAAACCCTAAGCCCTAAACCCTAGTTGGCTTGTTGTGTTTTGCTTCAGGCAAGGATTGTACGGATTGCCGTGCACCCGAGTTTACAGCGGATGGGGTTTGGGTCTGCCGCACTGCAGCAGCTAATTGAGTTCTTTGAAGGGAAGGGAGTGTCTCTTCAGGAGCCTCCTGAGTTTGCTGCCTTCGCCCAAGTCAAGCAAAAGCAGCAGCAGCAGCAGCAGCAGCAGCAGGATAAGAAGAAGAAGAAAAGACGAGAAAAAGTATCAGCCATAAACGCGGATATAGAAGACCTTGATGCTGAGGTGGGGGCATCAGAAGAAGAGACAGAAAAGGAGACAGAAGAAGAGACAGCTGCTGAGGACGAGACGGAGACAGAGGAGACACCAGCAGCAGCAGAGTCTCCTTCCTTAAAGTCAAAGCAACGCAAGAAGGAAAAGCGTGCTGCTAAGAAGCAAGCAGCAGCAGCAGCAGCAGCAACAGCAGGAGGATCTGCTGCTGCAGGTCTGTCTCTTCGAGAGGTGACGTACAAGCAGCTGCAGCAGATTGCTTCTACTCCTCCTCTTCTCTGTGCATGCAGCAGCAGCTGTCCTCCCTTTTCTATTGATTATCTTGGGGCTGCCTTTGGCCTTACAGAGCCCCTGCTGCGGTTCTGGTCGCGACAAGGTTTTGTTGCTGTTCACCTAAGGCAGCAGCCCAACGATATAACAGGAGAGCATAGCTGCATTATGCTGATGCAGCAGAGAACCATACAACAAAGGAGCAGAGACACCGTAGTGGACTCTTCGGGGGTATTCAAGCAGAAGAGGAGACAGTAGGAGACGACACAACACCATAACCAAGAACTGCTAAGGAGACACCAGGGGCAGAGACAGGGAGACAAAGAGAGAGAGAGGGAGATACAGACAGACAGACAGACAGACAGACAGAAAGACAGAGAGACAGACCGGCAGACAGAGACAGAGACAGAGACATAGACAGCGAGATACAGAGAGACAGAAGAACAGCGAGACAGGGATGTATATATATATATATATATGTATATATATATATATACGTACGTGTATCCATACATTAGTATATGCATATGCATATGGATATGAATGCACATTATATATATATATATGTATACAGAGAAAGAGAGAGAGGGTCATATATATATATATATATGCAGATAGAGAAAAGGAGAGATTAAGGAGACACCTGGAAGACAGCAGGGCTGTTGCTGTGCAGCCACCACGGCTGCAACCAACAGAAGAGCAAACAGGAGACAGTTGTTTGTGCGTTAGGGAGGAGAGAGGAGACAGTTTAGTTTGTCTTTGTCTCT
>NW_013547970.1:0-2453 GCF_000499425.1 Eimeria acervulina
TACGAGTGGAGAACAAATCAGTTCGTTTCTAAGTACGTACAGTCTGCGTAGAGCAGGAAGTAATCGTTACTCCGCAGAAGGTTTTGCCACACCGCAGTAACTAGGCCGCCTACACTAACTGCACAACCCGGCATAGGCACATGTGCAGTGGCCCTCGCTCATGAACATATACGGCGCATTTTCCTATCCATAGGAGCAGCTGATGTAAATCGCGCAAAGCACAGCAAACCCAAGCGTAATACCAAATTACGGGCGGACCGGCTAGCTGCATGGTGCGCTGTTGCCAAGTCTCTTCTTCTTACAAGACCTAGGAGTGTCGAAAATTTGCAAGACGTGCAAGGTACAAAACGCGCGTGAACCGACGCGTCCTCTTAGTGCACGCGGAGATTACTAATGCTTTTCAACATGTTGCGGAGGGCGGCGCGGCGTCGATCGAGCTTTGTTACGGTCGCTAAATAAGTATTTGACGTTGTTTAGGCTTGTTTTTTGCTGAAGCTATTAAATGCCTAATCAGAAATGCCCGCCAGCAATACAGCCTCTGCTCTCTCTTCTGCTACCCAACAGCTACACAATGGGCTCACCAGCTTCCATGCGAGTGCCGTGATTAGTTACACAGCTCGTGCTACTCACAGCGTTGGCCTAGGGCCGCCCTGCGCCTTCGTCGTGCTTCGCCGAACAACTGGCATGTGACATAGCGTGGTGGAATCCCAATACTACTAACTCTTCTACACAAATCAACTCACTGTCGACACCGTCTTCTACCGCCTATTGCGCTGCAGACATGCTGTGCAACCATTTCAATGCAAACATTTGCCCTCTGGCTCTTAAAGTGCATCCCGTATGGTCGAAACATCCTAGTCCAGTACGTACTAAAAAGGGCCACGATAGTCGCAAAACGAGGGCTCGCCGCTTCGCACGCTGCAACATCGTTCCTGAGCAAGCACGCATATACATGCGTCAAAGACTGCTCTCGTACAGGCTGAAATGTAACACTACGCGTAACCGCGACAAGGAGATGGCTTTACTTCGCATGCCCCCGACATGCCACAAGCAGTTCTAGTTCTAGCTCCTAGGCCTATCGTAAATAATAGTAAAACGAGGGCGCGCCGCTTCTCACGCTGCAACATCGTTCCTGAGCACCCACGCATATACATGCGTCAAAGACTGCTCTCGTACAGGCTGAAATGCAACACTATGCGTAGCCGCGACAAGGAGATGGCTTCACTTCGCATGCCCCCGACATGCCACAAGCAGTTCTAGTTCTAGCTCCTAGGCCTATCGTATCAGCTCATCAATGGCTATTTCTAATGTGCATACCGTCTGGCCCACATAGCGCACAGTTGTAACGCCACAAAAGGATTCGCCTCACCGTCGTCGTAAACGTGGGCGCAATAGGCGCGTAAACCTAGGGCGCGCAGAAATGCCGCGCCCCTAGCCTTCCAGCCAGGCGGATTATAATCAGGACAAACGCAACACAACCAGGCTTAGCTTCAAATGCCCGACGATGCGGCTGGCTCCATGGGGCATTCATCGAACCATATCTTGCTGGAAGGTCCACAAGAGTTGAAATTCGCCGAACGTGTACGATACAAAAGGGGGCTTCACTCTATAATTAGCGCCCTTACTAGATATGGAACGGCGCTACGAACGCTCCCTGCCAAACGGTGGCTAGCTCGCAACAACGCCAGCGGCTCATCCACACATCGTGCCAACTCCAACACAAAACAGCTTATCTCATCTCGCCAAACTCCAGATCCCCGCCTGCATCCTCACCTCCAACGCCTCTGCTGCGACCCAGAAGATACCTAGTGAGCTACGGGTTTCGCGGTCCTTCATACGAGAGCCATGAACACCTAGACAATTCCTGTTTGCCGCGCCGTTGGCTCCGGACGTCCTTCCCCATAACCTTGTTTTGCAGAGCAAGCACCATCATACGTAAGCCGGTGGCCTGCCAACCCTACTAAACGTTCGACACAAATCACCGCGTTGTCATTTCCGCCTCCTATGGCCTACTGTCATGCATACACACTGCGTCGCAAACTACCTAAGGTCCATCGCAATGTCAGACTATGCCTTGCAAACCACAGCGCAACGCCAAGACAGCCTGACCAAGCAAATGCCGAGGAAGACACCTGTTAAAGCAGAACTAGCGCCCACTTCTTCTCCAACCGCATTTCCATCCATCTTCACGCAGGCACATACACATCCACGCCTGCTACCAGATTAGCCAAAGCGCAGCAGTAGGCATGACCGAGCCTAAGCAAAATCAGTACGTTTCTAAGTTCGTACGGTCTGCAAAAAGCAGTGCATAATCGTCACGCCAAAGAAGGCTTTGCCACTCTGCGTTTCTGAGTCCACGCACACAGACTGCACAACCCCGCAATAGTTGCCCATGCAGGCCCCCTCGCTCTTCAACAAAAACCTGCATATACTCCTTTCGCCAGCACCGGCGG
>NW_013547969.1:0-1609 GCF_000499425.1 Eimeria acervulina
TATATAAATATATATATATATATATATTAATATATATATTAGCAAAGTAATGAAAGAAAAGCAATACCTTATTACAGCACTTCAAGACGACGCCGTAAGCCCCTTCTCCTACAACGCCCAGCACTTTATATTTTTGCATTTTGTTTGTATTTGTTTTGTTGGTAATGAAGATTAAAATAAAGAAGAGAGGAGAGCAGCAATAGACTCTGTCTCTCTCTATTTATCTCTCTTTCTTCGTCCCTCTCGTTGCAGCAGCAGCAGCAGCAGCAGCAGCAGCAAACGCTGCTAGCAGCAGCACCACTCATAGTTTTTTTTCTTCTTTTTGCATTGCTTATTTATACAGGTCTATTCTATCATTTTCTTTGTTAGAGGGAGAGGAGAGTTATATATATATATATATATGTTTTTTATATAATAATAATAATAGAAACAGAGGAGAAGAGTAATAAAACACCTTATTTTGTTTGCTTCGTGCATGCAGCGGCTGCCGCGTTGTGCATGCAGATGCAGAAGATATAAATATACTTGTAATATTTATATATTATTTAAAGGGCTCTCGTATGCTCTTTGTGTATTTGTTTGTTTGTCTGTTTGCAGGCTTTAAAGGGTCTCTCCCCGTATGCCTCAGAGTACAATAAACAAAAAGAAGAGAAAAGAAAGAAGAAATTAATATTACATTACTACTAATAATAAACTATCTACGTTGATGTCTACTGAGCTGGGGGCTTCCTGAGGTGTATGTGCATCTTTTGAAGTTGAAAAAACAGAAAAATAAAGTAAATAAAATATTTTTCTTTTTATTTTCTTTATTTTACACTAAGAAAACAAAGAACAACGATAGATGCAGCAAAAATATTGCGCCTGTAGAGCCCTAGACTGAGCTGCCTATACACCTGAAGGCAACTTTAAATGCAGCTCTTAATATGCTGCATTATACTGAAAATATAATTGTATATAAACAGAAGAATAAATATAATTAAAAAGGAAAATTTATAATATTTCTCAGTATAAACAGTTTCGCGTCCTTAGCTGTCTGTACACTGCAACTATATATAGGGGCTGTTGAGCCCCTGTGCATGCGTCGTCTATTTTGTTGTTATTGTTTGTTTATTTTAATAATATATATTATATATGATTATAATTATATTTATTTAACTAAATTTATTAATTATAATAACCAAATGCCCTTCGTCAACAGCAAAAGAAGGAAAGCTAATAACACACAGCAGCCCCAAGCAAATACCTGCAGCTATCTTCTCTTCTTCTTCTTTAAAGTAATAATTATTTAATTTATTTTATATTTTACTCGTTTAAAATAATACATTTATTTATTCTTTTATTTATTTAATGCGCATATACGCCTTGCTGTAGATGCTCTCAGGCATATATTGTATTTTATAGTAAATGCATATATTATATATAATAAATGCATTTCTTATAATATATAATAAATATATTTATTATATTGATATATAATATATTATAGTAATATATAAACGTTGCATTCATTATATATTCTTCTACACACATTATTACTAATACACATTATAGCAAGTGCATGCATTATGAATATAAGTTAATTTATTATATTATATAGTAAATATATTTA
>NW_013547967.1:0-1473 GCF_000499425.1 Eimeria acervulina
CACAGGCGCATCGCACCCTCAAACCCACTACTAAATACCTGCTCAACCACCAAATGACACACTGCTCCAATACACAACCCCTGACCTTCCTCCAACATTAGCTGCCCGTCTTGCTGTACGCAGAGGCATCCACTCCAAGAAGTATCGCCCACTCAAATCCTCCTAACCAACTCCCAAAATACCATGTCACCTCCTTCCTAATCACAACCCATACTAAACACCCGCCGCTTCTTGTCACACACTTTATACTATGTTGCCCACATGTAGCTTCCCCTCATCCCCCACTCAGTGCACAGGGTTGCAGCTGCCAAATCCAGTCCACTCCATAACACGCCGATGCGCCTCATCTTGCATTTATCCGCACCAGCTGCGTGGAAATATACGCTGAACGCTACACAGCCTAGCATGAACCACCACACAGTATCCAGCCTCCATTAACGCTCACGCACACAGGCGCATCGCACCCTCAAACCCACTACTAAATACCTGCTCAACCACCAAATGACACACTGCTCCACATGCACAACCCCTGACCTTCCCCCAGCATTACCTGCCCGTCTTGGCGTATGCAAAGGCATCCACTCCAGCAAATATCGGCCAGTCAAATCCTCCTAACCAACTCCCAAAATACCATGTCACCTCCTTCCTAATCACAACCCATACTAAACACCCGCCGCTTCTTGTCACACACTTTAATCTATGTTGCCCGCATGTAGCGTCCCCTCATCCCCCACTCAGTGAACAGCGCTGCAGCTGCCAAATCCAATCCTGTCCATAACACGCCGCAGCGCCCCATCTTGCATTTATCCGCACCATCTGCGTGGCAATGTACGCTGAATGCTACACACCCTAGCATGAACCACCAAACAGTATCCAGCCTCCATCAACGCGCACGCACACCAGCGCATCGCTTCCTCAAACGCACCACTAAATACCTGCTCAACCACAAAATGACACACTGCTCCACCTACACAACCCCTGACCTTCTTCCAACATTACCCGCCCGTCTTGCCCTATGCAAAGGCATCCACTCCAAGAAATGTCGGCCACTCAAATCCTCCTAACCAACTCGCAGCACACCACTCTGCTCCGTCCTAATTACAACCCATACTAAAACCCACCGCTTCTTGTCACACACTTTGCACTATATTACCCCACTTAGCTTCCGCCCATCCCCTACTCAATGCACAGAGGTGCAGCTGCCAAGTCGCATGCAGTCTTTCACACGCATATTCGCCTGATTTTGCATTTAGCCGCACCAGCTGCGTGGCAATATACGCGGAACGCTACACACCCCCTAGCATGAACCACCGAAGAGTATCCAGCCTCCATCAACGCGCACGCACACCAGCGCATCGCTTCCTCAAACGCACCACTAAATACCTGCTCAACCACCAGATGACACACTGCGCCACCTGCACAACCCCTGACCTTCCTCCAACATTAGCTGCCCGTCTTGCCCTATGCAAAGGC
>NW_013547966.1:0-2269 GCF_000499425.1 Eimeria acervulina
CGTAGGAGAGTGCGCATTGTTTGGCGGATAGGTAGGGTAGCAGGTTGGGTGAGGTTCGTGGAGGTAGCATTGCGTGGCGGCTTGTGCGTGCGCTGCGCAGGGAAGACCTCTCTGGCCTTACGACGGCTCGCTGTTTGCCCAGCCAGTATGTGCTAAGACCCGAACTGGTTTGCTTGGCGTTCTTTTGGATACGGCTGCATTTCAGCCTGTCTAGTGGCAAGGATGAATGAATATACGCACAATTGCTTATTGATGTCTATGTTCTGTAGCTAGGATGGTGCGCATTGTTTGGCGGATAGGTAGGGTAGCAGGTTGGGTGAGCGTGTGGACAAGCATTGTGTGGCGGCTTGTGCGCATGCTGTGCAGGGCAGGCTTTCCTGGCGTCACGACGGCTGGCCGTTTTGCTCAGCATGTATGCCTTTAGGAGCAAACTCATTTGCTAGACACATTTCTTGTATACTGTTGGGGTTCAGCTTGTCTAGTGGCAGGCGTGATGCGCATGCACGTGGGTGGAGATTGATGGCATAGCGTGCGAAGCTTGTGGAATGCTTTGCTCTCACTATCCTCTGCCTTTTGGTTTTTTTGTGGTGCGGGCAGGGCTATTCTGGCCCCACGACAGCGATATTTTACATACCAAGTGCGGCTATAGGATTAGGGAAATCTTCCCGGCGGGCGTTGGGGTACTGTCGGGCGTCAGGCTGTCTAATGGCGGGCATGAATACGTTTGTGTGTTCAGTGGAGGATGTTTTTCTCTGACCATGCTTTGCTTTGTTGTATACTCGGAAGAACGGGATGCGTGGCGGGCCGGGGGAAATAGCTTAACATTAGAAACGATATCAGCATCTTTGAAGCAGTGTTGTTCTTTCGTATTTGCCCTGTGGGACACCGAAATTGCGGAGGGAGTGAAGCATTCGAGGGGTTGGGAAACACGAATTGCGTCAGTAGTACTCGTTGTGCCCGCGCAAGAAAAACGCGGTACTCATGCTTGTTGTGTAATGGTTATGTTGAGCGAAAGTTAGCGGACCCTGTAGTGCAGAATTTCTTTCCGTTTTGGCGATGTGTGCTTGCCCTTTCTGTTGTCCTACTAGGTGGACGGAACACTTTCTTTCCGTTGCGAAAGGCGCCTAACTGCGATGCGTTCATAGGACACGAGCATGGTGAGCAGAGGCAAGCATGAATTATGCGCTTTACGCTTCCTGAGCACTTTTCATTTTTAGTGGTCTTCCAACAAGACGCGATTATACGTGGACGCGCTATGCAGCCAGTTGTGCCGTTTTGCAGTTGCCCGGTGCTTTGCTTACCCCGTGTGAACGCAGGTCCGTCCGCTGGTGGGAGTATATGCAGTGTAGAAAAGAGATAAGTGGTTCGCTCGTGGGATGATTTTGGGCTTGTGAACCTTGTGTGCGCCTGTGTATAGCAGCCATGTGACAAAGCTTCCTGTGGCGTTAGGAAAGCGCGCTGCTTTGCCCAGCATCCAGGCCCTTAGACGCAAGTTCATTCGCCTCGTGCATGCATGAGCACTGGAACGTTTCAGGTTGTAAGAAAGCATGCATGGATATCATGCTCATGCGTGCAGATGTATGGGGTGGCAGTTTGAGCAAAATTAGTCGTTTGCTTTCATTAGGCTGTGCTATTCCTTTGTAACGATTTCTTGGGGTACCTTGGCTACCTTGGCGCTGCGATTTTGGGTTATGCGACAGACTCCGAAATTACAAACGGTCTCAGTGAACTGGTGATACAGCATGCGTGCGGCGTAACACGTGGTAATATTAGGCGCCACCGACTACTTGGTGACTTCTATCAAACGTTTTGGTATATTAATGATCATCCCGATCATGTACGATGGCTGTTATGCTTCGCAGTGTCCTGGCGACACAATCTTCCTTCACCAGAGTACCTGGTAGAGGGCGGCAAGGGCTACGCGTCGAGGTTTGTCAGTCATCTAGTGGCATTGATGACAAACCGCTCCTTTGTAAGGTGGATGGCTGTTTTTTTGCGGAGAATGGAAATGGCGAAGGGCGGACAGCATCCCGGGACGCAGACAACACAGACTATGTGGAATTCACGGCTTTTGCACAAAATAACGTGGAGTCCTGCGTCACTGGGTAGGTGTAGGCATTGGGCAACCCAAAGGAGGCGGAGCCGGTTAGTGCAAGGTGGTATTTCTGCTTTGGCAAGATTTGTTAGGCTTGTGTGTGTTCGGAGAATGAGCGACTCCTGAAGCCCTGGATGGTCCTCCTCGAAGCTCAGCACCCGCGATCATTGCCAT
>NW_013547964.1:0-1600 GCF_000499425.1 Eimeria acervulina
AGTGGTTGGCTGAGTTGCATAGTGTTTGCGTTTGCGGCATGCGCATCAGGCCATCTGTGCACTGAAAGATCGAGAATATGTGCTGCTTAGGGCATATGCAGTGCGTTCGAAAGACGCCCACGGGAAAGCGGTAGTGCAGCGTTGGATGGATTGCAGAGCTGTGGCCAACGGCGCGCATAGTCGTTGGCGCTGTGTAGCATCGGTTGAGGTGGCGACTGGCAGGCGTAATGACGCTCTTCAGGTGTGAACTCAATCCTACTACACAGATAGGCGCGCTGCAGGGCAGTTGGTGCAGTCCGTTTTGTTGAAAACAGCTTTGTATAGGTAGCTGGTGGTACGGCTCTTGCGTTCAGGGGTTGCGGTACTAGATGTGCTTGAAACGGATTTGCTGAAGGCCCGGGTGTGCGAGTGGTGCGGTGTAGGATTTGACGTGAGGCAAAGGCCTGCGTAGCGGTTTGCGCAGTGTCGCTGCGCTGCAGTGAGCGGCTTGGTATACTGAATTGTATTCGTTGCAGTGCGGGACTGCGTGCAGCAAACGAGCCACGTACCAAGTTTGTGCGTTGACGCATTAGGACACTATAGCAGACCGGCGCGTGTACAATGCAGTATACGTTCGCCCGGACTTCTCGAAGTCTCCAGCCAATAGAATCGACTGGCGTGCGTAGATCCTGTCAGCCTCTCTCCGGGACGTATGTGGCCCGAGTGGCCTGTCAAGCCTCTACAGATCCGCAGTCTGCGGGAATGAACACCTGGAGGGTAGGAGGTAGATCGCACATATAAACAGTGATGCGGATTTGTGTGTCCTGCTGCATATGCAAGCGACGCATGCGTGGACTAGTTTTGCGACTTTCCAAGGCGAAGGTTGCTTGATGGAGAAGAGGCACCTGTTGACAGAGTGGCATGGCAGGAACGGGTTTCATGAAGTGACTAGGTAGACGTAGCGGTTGACTGAATTGAATAGCGTTTGCGTCTGCGGCATGTGCATCAGGCCATCTGTGCACTGGAAGGTCGAGAATATGTGCCGCTTATGGAAGATGCAGCGCGTTGCAAAGAAGCCCACGGGAAAGCGGTTGCGCAGCGTTGGATGGATTGCAGAGCTAGGGCCAACAGCGCGAATAGTCGTTAGAGCGATGCAGAATTGGTTGAGGTGGCGACTGGCAGGCGTGTTGACGCTCTACAAGTGTGGACGCAAACCTACGACATAGGATTAGGAACGCGCGCCAGAGCAGTTGGTGCAGTTCCGTGTTGTTGGAAAGAGCTTGCCCTGGGTAGCGAGCGGTACGGCTCTTGCGTCCAGGTTTTGCGTTACTTGTTGTTCGTGAAACGGGTTTGGTGACGGGCGAAGTAAGGGAGTGGTCCGCTGCAGGATTCGACGTGAGGCGAAAAGCTACGTAGCAGTTTGCGCAGTGTTGCTGCGCTCCGGTGAGGGCGTTGGGGTCTTAAAGTGTTTCGGGTGCTAGACGCTACCCCGCACAGCGTACGAGGCATATACCAACTCTGTGCGGTGACGCATTAAGACACTATAGTAAAGTGTCCCGTGTATAATGCAGTAAACGTTCGCACGAAATTTTCGCAGTTTCCAGCCAATGGAGTTTGTGCG
>NW_013547963.1:0-1599 GCF_000499425.1 Eimeria acervulina
ATAATATAATATAATATAATATAATATAATATAATATAATATAATATAATATAATATAATATATTGTATTACAATGATAAAATTATAGTTGAAGTATTTAATAGATATAAGCCAGTTAGATGCATAGTATTATTGAGTAGATCTAATAATGCATTTCTTTTTCTTTTATTATATTTTATTCATAACAAAACAAACTACTACTGCATTTGTTTGATTTGTAAGAAAACAAACTTTGTGCTTCTTTTTTACTGCATGCATTACAAATTAAACACAACGTGCAGCGAAGTACTAATTAAAGACTTTTTATGAAAAGAAATTTCTCTAACTTTAAATCTTCTTGTTATTATTATTAAAATATTATTATTGTTATATATATTATATTAATATTATTATTATTATTATTATTATTATTATTATTATTATTATTATTATTATTATTGCTATTATTCTTTTCCAGCTAAGTTTGTTCTTTATTTGTATATATACCTGATATGTGTCGTGTTACGCTGTTTTTGTTCTGTCTCCCTCTTGTTTTAATTCGATTATCTGCATATTTTTGTTTTTTTTGCTTAAATGAATATTTCTTTAGTTGAAAACTGTTGAAATCAAAAGAAAAGAAAATGCAGAAAACTCGCGCCTGTTGCGGTGTATCCCCAGCTCATTGTTGTCTGTTTAAAGACAAACTTATAACAAAAAATAATACTTATTATATGTATTTTCCTCCTTTTTTAATTTATTTATTTTCTTTCCAGGTTTTATTCAAAACTCTGCTGATTGAGCGGCTTATGCTGTCTCGGGTTCGGGGCCCCGCTGCGGTTGGTGGGGGACTTGCTGTGCAATATAGAGGTGAAAATTGATAAACTAACTTTAACAATTGAATTAAATAGATAAAATAATTGAATTTAATAAATTAATGCAGAAAAGATCCGCTCAGCGATACTCAATGAACCAGCTGTACGTACAGCTGAATAAGCCAGCTGCAGCCAAATGAATTCCTTGCGGACTTCACCCTTATCTCGCAATTTTATAAATGCATTTAGGCGACCTGAGTCGCTTCTGTGCAGCTTCCGAAGCAGAGGCCCCTTAACAGCAGCAGCAACAGCAGCAGCAGCATCAGGATCGGCAACGGCAGGGGGTTCAGTTGCAGCAAACCCACAACCTGCAGCAGCAGCAACGGCAGCAGCAGCAGCAGCAGCATCAATAACCAGAGCAGCAGCAGCATCATCATCAGCAGCATCAGCACCCTCACCTCGAACACTATTCAAATCAAATGTCCCTCAACCAGTAGACGGAGCAGCATGCAGTTGTCTCCCTATTAAATCTTCTCCTCCCCTCTTCCCCCTCTTCTCCTCTCCCCCTCGTTTATTCCCCCGCGCCTTTGCGGGGCTTTCTGCTGCTCCTAGGGGCCCCTCTAGGGGCCCCTCTGGGGGCCCTTCTGGGGGCCCCTCTGGGGGCCCTTCTGGGGGCCCTTCTGGGGGCCCCTCTGGGGGCCCTTCTGGGGGCCCCTCTGGGGGCCTCTTTGCGGGGCTTTCTGCTGCTCGTAGGGGCCCCTCTGGGGGCCCCTCTGGGGGGCCCCCAGAGGGCGGTAGGGGGGTAGGG
>NW_013547962.1:0-1160 GCF_000499425.1 Eimeria acervulina
CCGTTTAAAACAGCATGCTCTAATACATGAGGTGTACCCAAAGAGTCCTTTACCGGTGTCCTAAAACAAATACTAAAAGACATTTCTTCTTCACTCGGAGGGGTAGAGATGCTCCAAACAATAAGCCCTGACCTATGTTTATATTCTACAACTCGGAAGCCGTATTCCTTTACAAAACGGTCTGATAATATTTCATAAGAAGCATGACTTACAGCAGCACCACGCCCAGCAAGTAGGAGCCCGCTAGTAGGGGGACCCTCATCTAATAGCTCTTCTAGAGGGTCTACCTCAGGGAAGAACACATGACGACATACAGGCCCAGGACCGAGCGGGGTTTTGTATGAGAGTGAAGCAGCAGCAGCAGCTGGTGGTGATGGTGATGGTGCTGCTGCTGCTGCTGCTGCTGCTGCTGATGACGATGATGATGATGATAACGTTCCTGAGGGGTTAGACGAGTCAAAAGGGGGTGCAGCTGTCGCTACACAACATGAAATTAACAAAATACTTAAAAACCGGAAAAATAATGTTAAAGAAGAATAATAAGCTGCAGCAGGAGCAGCAGCAACAGCAGCAGTATGCTGCTGCAAGGTGTATGAGCGGATGCGGAGGCCCCTTCTGCTCTCCATTTGCTGTTTTAATTTTTAAAAAATAAATTAAAAATAATTAAAACAATCAAAAGAAATATAAGCTTTCAGAAGGTAAGAAGCTAAGGAGAAGCATCTCCTTATCCCCTACTCTTCCTTCCCGGCTGACAAGCTGCACGTACACCGCAATTAAGGCAATAAAAACGGTTGTTTTATAAAAATAAATACTCAACTTTATTTAAAGGATAAAAAGAAAGAGAGAAAAGCAGTGAGAGGACGTACGAATGAAGCAGCAGGGCCCTGGCCCCGCGCCTAAACCCTAAACCCTAAACCCTAATTATCTTTTGCAGCATCACAGATAATTAACTGCCTTCTTGGATCCATTCGTACCCATTGAGGCTTTTGTCTTTTTTTACTTTAGAACTTAGGGTTTAGGGTTTAGGGTTTAGGGTTTGGGGTTTAGGGTTTATTACACCCGTGCATTTATTTAGAGGGGCTGGCCTCTCTGACCTATAGCGGCTCGCTGCTATTTGCGGTGTACGTACACCTCATTCTTTTCAATTATTATTTAATCAA
>NW_013547961.1:0-2055 GCF_000499425.1 Eimeria acervulina
GCAAAAGCTAGTGCAAAACCAAACGCACTGGCTGAATCAACACGCCAGTCCCGCAGACGTGTCCACCTCCACTCCATTTCCTCACTCCCAACACCTAACCAGCATTTCCACTTGATTTTCATCATGCACCCAAGTAACATCGTGCAATGCCGGCCTTTGCAGAAACACCATGTCGCTCAGCCGAACCTTCACACACACACGGACCACCGATGCAACTTTCCCACAGCACAAAACCAAACATAACTCGACAGAACATCCGACACAATTTCCAAGCACGGGTAACGAACAAACGCCTCTCGAGACAAGCAAACCAGTGTACGCCATTGTGTAAATCATGCAATACGTATAAAGTACGCGTGGGACACTGTTGGCTACGCCCGACCACCGCGGCTTTTCCTCAGTCACCAGACCCCATCACCCCGCCCTTCCACCACTGCGAAATACACCTAACGACAAACACCACTCACACGCGCTCTATTAAGAATCGTTAAAGCTATGCTGTCCCTTCATTGCGGCCTGTGGTGAAAGGCCACACAAACACAGTCATACCGGCGGCGCCTGTGCTGCTGACTCGTCAACGGCGGTACAAACTAACCATTCACACAAGCGTACGCCACACTGTCGCCACCTACAAAAACACGCTTTTTCTCCTTGGCTGGAATGCTGACCATTATTCTGCAGCCTCACAGAGCACCGCACTGCGCCCTGCCATCAACCGGCCTACTCACACCCCCGCCGCCGCGCCTGTTCCACTACGCTTTTCGCCTGCCGCCACAACCGTCAGCATGCGCTGCATGCAAAAAGAGTTAACCTGTCATTTCTTCTTTCCTCACATGCGGTGCTAGCTGCATCCTGCACTCGTCCATTGGAATGAGGCCGAAAATGCAAAGGCAAGTGCGCGGCGTCTGTCCTTGGAGCGCACTCTAATAGCCCCTAGGTCTTACGGAAGACATGTAATCACTCACTATCTGTTTCACGCATGCCGCACGTCACGCATATACAGAGCACCGGAATATCTGCGCTGCATATCACACAATTACATCTGCGCTCTACAAAACATTTCACAGCTAGGGGCACAAGATGGACTAAAACTAATGCCACACTAATCCGTTGGACAGGAATATCGGTCTTTGCTTTTTTTGATATACTGCTGTTGCAGCCGTACCAGCAGCAGTAGTAGCCACAGCAGCAGCAGCATGTATTGCTGTTGTTGTCTGTTTGTTGTTGGCCTCGTGTAAGAGCGAGGCGGTTTGTATAGGTTCAATTGTACATTGGAGACGCATTGTTGTTGTGATGAACTGCAACTAAATGAAGAGGATTTGTTGTTGATGGCTCCAGGTGTACGTACACCTCCGCCTATCAGCACACACATAACGCCTTGGCGCCTCTTGTTGCAGTGCATTTCTTTTTATCTGCAGCCAATGTACATTTTGCTGCAAAAAACGTAAACTCGTCTTTCTGCTGCAATAAAACCCATACTGCCACACGAATCTCCCCTACCTCGCTGCTGCTGCATTGTTTATTTACTGCAGGAAAGCCTATAACTAATCTGTGCGGCTGCAGCTATATTCTTCCCTTGTAGCTGAACCATTCGAATTGGCTGAAGAAGTACACTAAATAAATTTGTATCAACAGTACAACAACTTGCACATGAGTTTCACTTGGCATTTTAGTATATTTATAGTACCACCTCTTTCTATTACCAAACAGAATCTCACCTAATATTAAACAAGAAAATAACGGTAACAAGGACAAAACAAACTCTAACTCCGCTCTAGAGCTCGTCTTGCTGCTGTCTGCACGACTGTCTAGCCTCTTAATGCAGACAAATATACATAAGTGTATAAGTATATATATAAACTAAACCTGAACAATTAATCCATGTAGTTAAACTAGGAAGGCCTATTATCGTATTGTTCGTGTAGGTCAACAATAGAGTACAGCCGCTGCAGCACACACCTTCCCTTGGATGCCTATTAAACACGTATATCCATGTATATATATATATATATATGATTCAACAATAGACACCAAGACAGTACTCAAGATGGCCTC
>NW_013547960.1:0-1594 GCF_000499425.1 Eimeria acervulina
GCACAAACACATCTGCTGCTGCTGCTGCTGCTGCTGCTGCTGCTGCTGCTGATGCTCGTGCTGCTGGTGCTGGTGCTGCTGCTGCTGCTGCTGCTCCTGCTGATGCTGATGCTGTTGATCCTGGTTTTGCTGCTTGTGCTGTTGTTTTTGCTGCTGCAGATGCTGCTGCTGCTGCAGATGCTGCTGCAGCTGCTGTTGCTGCTGCTGCATGGCATGCAGCACAACTTGCTCTTGTGTATGCTTTAGGGTTTAGGGTTTAGGGTTTAGGGTTTAGGTGTACGTACACCGCAGACATACCCCAGAAACGAGATAAAATTGAATCCGATGCACTTCCTTTCTCTCCATTCTTCGCCTGCAACAGCACAAACCCTAAACCCTAAACCCTAAACCCTAAACCCCAGACCCTAAACCCGAAACCTGAAGAGCCTTGGTACGTTTGTGTGTTGTGTGTAGGCCAGGAGGTAGTAGCTAGGGTTTAGGGTTTAGGGTTTAGGGTTTTGGGTGTACATGAAGGAATTGTTTGTATTCGCGTTCTTCCTGTTGTTTTTCTTTGTCTCCTTTTTGACGAAGCTGCAGCAATTCGCCTTCGGGTGTATCTGCAGCTGCATCTTCTGCTGCTGCTGCTGCTGCTAAGAAAGAATGCTTCAGACCCCTCATTTCTTCTTCATATGATAATGCTGTTAATAAACAACAAAACACAAAAATAAAGAGAAATATTAAGAGCAGAAACAAACAAAACGATGCAGCAACAGCTGCAGCAGCAACAGCAGCAAAAGCAACAGCAACAGCAGCAGCAGCAGCAAAAGCAACAGCAACAGCAGCAGCAGCAGCAAAAAGCATGAAGTAGCAACAACAGCGACAGAAGCAGCAGCAAATCCAGCAGCAGCGATGGAGGCAACAGCAGAAGCAGCAGCGACAACAGCAGCAGCAGCAACACCAACAAACAACAGCACCACCGGATACAGCAACGACTGCAACAGCAGCAGCAGCAGCAGCAGCAGCAAAAGCAGCAGCAAAGGCAGCAGCAGAATCTGATTAAGCAGCAACAGCAGCAGTAGACGCAGCAGCAAAGGCGGCAGCAGCAGAAGCAGAAGAAGCAACAACACAAGCAGCAGCAGAAGCAGCAGAAGCAGCAGCACCAGAAGCAGCAGCACCAGAAGCAGCAGCAGCAGCAGAGTATTAGTTTACACTTTGTCTCTTCTTTTTTCTTTTGTAGCTGCCTCTCTTCTTCTTCAAAGCCCTCTGCTCCTTCGGCTGTGAGCGTCTTCGCAACGAACTGCTGATAGTTCAGGGGTTTCTATAAAAGTAAAGAAACAAAGAAATTAAAAATATAAATATAATAAATTGTTCTTTTAAATATATAATAATAAAAATAATAATGCTTATTTAAAATGTATAAGCTGGAGAATATGCATGCAGTGCACACTAAATATTATATATTAAATAGCTTCATTTAAAAAAAGAGAAATATAAATATAAATTATTTAATACACAGTATTTAATATGCAATATATAATATACAATATATAATATATAATATATAATATATAATATGTAATATATATTATATAATATATATTATATAATAAATAAT
>NW_013547959.1:0-2056 GCF_000499425.1 Eimeria acervulina
TATGGTTTGCTTGGCCTGGTCGAGATCATCCCTGCCTGTTGATTGATGGGAGTATAGCCAACGTTTGGCAGAGACTTAGTAGACCTTCACGTGTGGACATTGTGAAGTTATTCAATCTGCACGCCAACGGTGGTTATTTGGCGAGGCCTTCTCTGGAGGTGTGACATCGTGTTGTTGTGCCAAGCGAGTACGCACGCATTTTCGATACAGAGATGGGATTGAGCTGGTTACGGCAGTAACACCTCTTAGGTGCAGAACAAAGATGAACCGGCACACCTAGAGACTTGCAGACGAAGGCGAAAGCTTTTCATGCGCTTTTAATGTGCTTCTTCATGGATGCCTGCCACTGCATAAGGGATGCTAGCTTATCTGATGAACCAGGCAGCTGCTGAAGTGAACATACAGACGTGGTACAGTGGTGTTTTGAGCCCATCTCCTCTCTGTTTACGAGTTCATTGCTGTCGAAAAGAAGGGCAGAGCTACTCGCTATTTCCCATTTGGAAATAGCGAGTAGCAGTAGTGGAGAAAAAAACGTGGCCGTGCCAAATCTGTTCGTTAGGGTAACTTTTCGGAGGATTGTTTCATTCTCCGGACGGAGGGAGGGGTTAATGATGCCTACAATCACCTAGACCACAAACGCTTGTCCATTGCCAGCACGATAACTAGTGCTGTGCCAGCCATTGAAGATGGAGCGACGACGCAGAACCCCTTCACTGGCCTAACTGTGGGCGGGGCCTTCTGGTTTCATGTGAAGACGTTGATCCCTCTTTCTATGCCATGGCCTGAGTGCTTCAAGTGGTTGTAGAAACCCGGCTTCCTCCATGCTGGACTTCTGAAACGATTTAAAGGTGATGATGGCCTCAAAACGTAGCATTGTGTAGCGGGACAGTGTGCCCGCGTTGAATATCCGACGTGATACCAATCTTCGTGTAGCATCTCCATATCCTGAGGCGGACGAGAATTCAGCAAACGACTTGCACACGCATAATCCAGCCCGCGCACCGTGGAATGTTCACTTTTTGCGGAGTTGGTTAGACGACAATGGAGTACAGCGCTTTCATAGCTCTGGTTGGGTTACACAGAAAACCGCTGCTTGCCCTATTTGACCAGTGGTGCAAACAACTATTTTTTGAAGAATGCGCAAAAACCTTTGGAGCACGAGCCGATTTGCACTAGGACTGTGACTAGAGTCCTGTGCATATGAAGGAGCAGGCTGCAGACGGTCTATTCATCCCCATTCCCACAGCGACTCAAGAAGACATGTTTCTTCTTTGAGCAGTCGGTACTTTGTGCAGGAAGTGCGCTTCCACCTTATAATCCTAAAACACTTCCTAGGCGCCAGTTCATCAACGGCATGTGCATTGAAATTTTCATAGTGGGATAAGGGCACCTTCTTTGAGCTGTTGCACTTACATGCTTTTCCTCAATCCTTGCGTTTCTTTCCACAATAGAATGCCAATACATCTGCACAAGTGCTTGTGACAGTAGATTTCGAAAGGCTGGTGCCACGGGCTTTGCCTGTGGGGCGGAACTTGTGTGAGCAGGCGCTAAATGCAACGGAGGAATACAGAGAGTATGCTTGCGAGTTTCTGACACCGGGTCGCAGCAGAGTACAATGATTAGAGTTCAACGTTGATGCATTACGGCGTACCATATGTAGTGGAAGCAAATGCGCCTTACCAAGCGCAACCTCTCATGGAGCCGCTGAATGTTCAGAAACGTCTGTCCTAGTGAGCCGCTGGACATGGAGTGAACTCCATGTCGCAGCAGGAAAGACAGTTCTGAAGATTGCAGGATTTCACGAGACGATAGGCTGAACTTGGTAGGGCGCGTTTGCTTCCACTACACATGACACGCTGTGTGCATGAACCTTGAATTCTAGGAGCGGCACAGCGGCATAGGCCCAAGAGAGCGCAAGTCTTGCGTGGACAGCAGGCTTCAACTTTATCTGTGTAACCAGCTCGCGTTAGGAATTTTAGAATATGGCAGGACATGTTATATACGTGCAGCGGGGGTTAGTGCAGCTGCTCAAGGTCGAAGGAATAGCATTGGGGCA
>NW_013547958.1:0-1591 GCF_000499425.1 Eimeria acervulina
GCTCTGCAGAGTCTCGTCTAATCTCGGGTCGCCCAGCCCGCCTCGCAGGTATACGTAACAGTCGTCAAACTGTCGAGCATCTTCGCCACCGCTGTTCCCAAGGTATTCCCGTGAACATGCAAACATGGGAAGCACCTAAAATACAGTCAAAGTGTAACAAAGGTGCAGGAAGAGACGCTGACTACGCCGCGGGAGCGTCACAGGTATGCCATGCAGCGTCAAAGCATTCCACTGCGTCTTTAAACTAACGTCCATACGCCCACAGCCGTCCTCAAAATATGTCGATGTCAGTTCTTGCGGGGTAAAGCGCACTGCCGCAACCTAGTCAAACAGCATGGGTTGACTGCGAACCCTGACACAACCCCAAACCGGTCGTCCATCGGGAACGCGGAAATGCGCGAAGGGCACTCCACGCAGGTGCATTCGGTGTTCACTCCTACACAGAACGTGCACGCGCACTAACGCCTGGAGGAAACGAGAAAAAAGCTCAACCTGGCGTGGAGAAATCCTGCATCGAACCGCTCAGGCCTTGATTGCTAGAACCATATATCAAGGAACGCACTTAATCGGTCTGAAAACGCTTCCCCTTACGCTTATTAGCATACGGCAGGTGCACCGCACTGCTGGAGGAAACGGAATCCCGCGAAGGGCAATGGCATGACGATCCTGTCGGTGAAAAGCTCGAAACATACTGCCTGCGCAGTGTTAAACACCATCGCAGCGCAGACCAAAAACGTCCCTTCCTTGTCCATGATCCTACCTACTCCGCACTGCATAAGTACACTATGAACTCCGGGTGCAGCGCACGGTTCACTCCTGCACTCAGATCTGCTGAGTCTCGTCCAATATCGCGTCGCCCAGCCCGCCTCGCAGGTATACGTAACAGTGGCCAAACTGTCGAGCATCTTCGCCACCGCTGTTCCCAAGGTATTCCCGTGAACATGCAAACATGGGAAGCACCTAAAATACAGTCAAAGTGTAACAAAGGTGCAGGAAGAGACGCTGACTACGCCGCGGGAGCGTCACAGGTATGCCATGCAGCGTCAAAGCATTCCACTGCGTCTTTAAACTAACGTCCATACGCCCACAGCCGTCCTCAAAATCTGCTGATGCCAGTTCTTGCGGGATAAAGCGCACTGCCGCAACCTAGTCAAACAACATGGGTTGACTGCGAACCCTGACACAACCCCAAACCGGTCGTCCATCGGGAACGCGGAAATGCGAGAAGGGCACTCCACGCAGGTGAATTCGGTGTTCACTCCTACACAGAACGTGCACGCGCACTAACGCCTCAAGGACTTTAAACGAGAAAAAAGCTCAACCTGGCGTGGAGAAATCCTGCGTCGAACCGCTCAGGGCTTGTGGCAATAGGCACAAAACAAAGAACGCACTTGCTTGGCCTGGGAAGGCATTCCCCCACGCTGAAAATTGGCGTAATGTGCACGCAATCATTACCCAGCAGACTCCCCATCTTAAACAAGCACATCCTGCAAGGAGACTTGGAAACATCCAACGCGAAAGTAACAACGATTTCTAGCGTTAGGCACGCTGCGTGTCAATATCAAAAATTGCAACTCCTCTCTGCGGCGGA
>NW_013547957.1:0-1590 GCF_000499425.1 Eimeria acervulina
TCTGCTATTAGCGTATGGATTGACAACCTGCTGGACCGCTTGATCATGCGGGAACGGGCTGCATAACTGAGAGAATGAGAAATTCTGTATAGCAAATGGCGAATTCGCAATAAACTGATTACGTTAAACCTTATAAACAAACTTTTAGACTCTTATTCGTCCAGATTGTGCTTTATTCTTTGTTTTCGTGCACACGCCTACAAAAGGTTGAAAGCCCCAAAATTCACGTTAGCCTAAAACAAGAGATTTGCTCTGGCTCATCAAAAATAGTTACCGGCACAAGCACCTAGGCCCGCCCTTCGAGCATCTCATGCAGATAGGACAGTACAAAATTGAAAATATGTTGAAAACAACGCAGCAAGGAGCTCTTCATACCCTCCTAAGACGCTTTCTCAAGACAACTCTTCTGCAGTTTACCATTAGCCCAGGAAAAATTGCATATTGAATTTTGTAGATGTATAAGAATTTATCAAGCTCCTAGTTGCACCCAGACTACAAACTCGTCAAGGAATAATCCGTTTGGTGCAATATTACTATTCTACACATTCTAGAAAGGTAGCTTACCATATAATCCAGATAGCAAGTCGAGTATATGCAAATAGTATTTCTTCAAATAAACCTATGTATGTGTCAGGAAAGCTATCTTTATTAAACAAACAGACCGGCAGACGCAGAAAATGAGAAATAGCGACATATACAATACTATGCAGTGAATGAACGACTTCGGATGGCGTGATTGCCTATGGATGAATGACCAGCCTCTTGATATGGCCTGCTAGTGAACAGACAAAAATTTTCAAAGCCTACAATTTGATAATGGTGCGCAGCACCGCTCTAGACTAGTTTTGCATTTTGAAGGCTTGTTCAAAGGCCAGGTTCTCTCCAAATAGCCTAGTTATTTACCGGTCAGGAGTCTAGTACCGCAGAACGTTGCCTCACGGTATGGCATTGGCTAATTGCTAATTGACAACTTGCCTCCTTTAGTGCGCCTAAACAAAAAAGGGTCCAGAACAATTCTGCCCAGAAAAGAGAGAGGAAATGAGGGGTAAACAATTATCCATTTTCATTGATCAGAATAAGTGGCAATGCTGCGAAAAAAAAGGAATAACACTCGAATATGCAAAAAGTGTGACTGTGCGGGTGTCGAGCCCGCCATAGTTCGGGCGACATAGTGGTGGTTTAGGCATTTTATCTACAGCTGCGTTTCCCCACCTTGCTTATTTTTTTTTAGTTTGCTTGTTCGTTTAGTCATCGCTCTTTTGGATTCACGCGGGCGCCTTATATATATGGGAGACATATAGCAAAGAGCAGAATTTATCATAGTACTTTATTTTGGCCTCCACAGAATACGGGGTTCGTCATTCTCCCTTGAAAGACCCTATACGGTCCAAAACTGAAGTACCTAAATACAAAATTAATAGGCTGCAAACAACCTATTAATTCAAGGTCAAAATCTCGAATGAGGTGGCTTCCCGATGGAAATGCAGGAAGCGTGGATACAACGTCGCCCAGACACTCTCAGCACGTTTTTCTAGTTGATTTCAGCACAAAAACCACAATATCCCTGAGAATGCTCGTAACGGGAAAGCT
>NW_013547956.1:0-2334 GCF_000499425.1 Eimeria acervulina
CCTGATTCTTCACCAGCCGCTAGCCTAGTATAGCGGCTATTTCCACGGAGGCTTTTCACGCTCGCGCACAGGTTGGGACCTTGGGATGGACAGGGGATGCATGAAACTTGCCAGTTTCATGCATCTGAATCGTGAAAGTTGCACCTTGCCGCAACTCATGATACAGCTGTATGATACGGCAGCTGCTAGGGCAAGGCGGTTCCAGGTGGTGGTCAATGAATAACGTGGAAAGGAATTTTAGTGTTTCTTTGTTCTGCGCCGGCTGTTGAGTGTATTTTGCGAAAGCTTTTTCCGGGGGGTACTGTGTGGGTTTTCCAAACTTTGGATGAACGATATTCTCTTCAGTGTTGACGCTTCTTGCCGATGTTCCTAACGAATTTGATCCGAAGAGACGAAACTGCAACGGTCAATTTGCCGAACGGGTTATGCTTCATTTAGCAAAGTAGTGATGGCATGATGCTCATGTGCTTTCTGGCTGCATATTGAGCTAACCAGGAAATAATCCTGTTACAATAAGTGAAAAACCTGCCCTGAGAAGGCAACGAGATAATGCACAATGGTTGCACAACCTTCGGAGCAGCTGTGGGGCAGATGCTGTGCGCTTGGGTAATTGCTTTAGTTAGTGTACACTGCCGGTGGCTGCTACCTGCTTACCCCAGTTTCCGGGGTTCATCAGTGCATCTGCAACAGTGGAAACAGGAAGTGCGTGGACGGGAATGCCACACCACGCTTGCTTGCCTGAATGTTTGAATTCCCACAGCATCCACTTATTATGCGATATTGCAGGGACCCCGAATTATTTTCGCAAGCGCCAAGCCCGCTACTGCAGCTGTGGGCGGCGTTGGATTGCAGCGGCTGCTCGCTGCATCTCATCGCAAACAAAGTCGGTTCACGGTTGTTCCTGGAGTAGGGCCGGCTATATTATTTGTGACAGGAAGTAGGTAGCCGTCAAATCTAATACGCGCGTATCAGCGGTTCTTCACCTAGCGTACAGCTGCTTGTGTGGTATCAATTTTGAACTGCGTGGATTAGCTGCCGCTTCACTCAACCTTACTGAAGTTATTCAAGTTGCAAACAGGCGGTATGCCCGACTATAATTCATTCATATGATAGACAGCGCAGAATGTTTAACCTGGTGAATCTACTTTTATCCGTTTGCCTGCTGTGTTGACTTCAGAGTGCGATGCCGGGCATACAGTAGGTCAGCACTCCATATATGGCAGAAAACATTTTTTCCAGCAAGACAAATGTTTTAGCATGTAGGGTTCTGCGGTCAGCCCGTGAGTCTGCATTTTGGAGCAAATAAATATGCGCAAGTTTGACAACTCGGTGAGTTTAGACGTTCCTAGGCATTTGCACTGATGAGGGGAAGCAGTCAATCCATTTGCTGTTACAAACTCAGTGAGAGCTACGCTCGGGGAGGAAAATGGGAACGTTCTCTCAGCAAGTGTGTTCTGACCCAACCGAGGAAAAGGTTTGCTGTCGCTGCATGCATTTGAAGCGGGCGTTGGCTGACGGCAACAATTCTTTTCCAGACTCTGGCCATTCATAAAGACTGATGCAGCGATTGCCCCCAGTTCTCTGTTGGTGTGATTCCTTCCCGGCACACAAGAAGCCGAGTGCATACGCCCAAGCCAATATCAGATATGAGTATATGTCTTCAATGTCTGCATGGATGATTCACCCACCACAGAATGTATGCACTCGCCTGTCCCGTATTAGCGTGTGTTCTAAGCAGAGATGACTTCTGTGCACTAGCCAGCAGCTCTATGCTGAAAATTCACTTTCCATTAGATCATGCAGACGGACACGTAGATCACACTCCCTAAAAAGGCAGGATGGGATTTCCATTGCATAGCCATCGAAGGTTATGGCTTCTGATAATGCCATCTTTGTACGTATGCAGCTTGTGCGTCTTATCCCAACCCAGCGGCTCAAGCCAACGACAAATGAGTTCACAGTTTGCCTCCCTTGTGCGTAGGCTTGTTTCTCCAAGCTTTTTGGTGGGATTCAATGTTCTCGGAATTGGGTGCAACTGGATTGGCGCATAGACACGAAGACTGCGTGGCAGCTAGGCCAGCTTCTGGAGGCATTACCGCTGAGCTGCAAAGCCTTGAGGCGCCGGTGAGTTCTCGAAGATGCATGGTGAACTTCATGCATAGGCGGTGCGTTGCCCATATTTATCACGGCCTACATTCAAAATTCGATGGTACAGCTCTTCTTAGGTAAACAATTTCATCTTTTTAATTGAACTCCAAGTCATTGGATACTGATAAGCGGTGATGAGGGCTGAAGGCTGGGGATTTCGCTCAGCCAGAGGGCCGATGTGCATCG
>NW_013547955.1:0-1631 GCF_000499425.1 Eimeria acervulina
TATATATATATAGGTACATATATTGATATATATATATGTATATATACGTACATATATTGATAAATATATATATATATATATATATATATATGTACAGACATATAATTATACTTACGTATACCTATATATATAGACATAACAATATATATGTCTATATATATATATATATCTGCATGTCTACATGCATAAGTATATACTGCTGTCTATAAATATGTTAAACCCTAAACCCTAAGCCCGGATCTCCAGGGACCTAAGACCTAAACCCCCTCACAAAATTCCTATAAACAATAAACAGTAAACCCTAAACCCTAAACTCTAAACCCTAAACCCTAAACCCTAAACCCTAAACCCTTAGACACGGCTCAGCCAGCCCCACTTTCGCCTTGTTCATGGTTTAGGGGGGAGCAGCCGTTAAATGTTTCGATAAATAAACACATTTAGATTTAATTATAATTAATGATTTATATTATATATATATATTTTATTTTATTTACTTCATCGCGGGTGTACGTGCATTGAAGTCTGTTTGTTTGTATGCTCTGCTTCCTGATGAAATATCGAGAGAGTTGTGAATATAAATTTATAAAATTTGTAAATTTCGATTTAAATATTTATTTTTATTTATTTTAATTTATTTTTATTCATTTATTTTGTATTTATTTATACTTTGCTGCTGCAGAAACGGCGAATAAAGACAGGGCTTGTAGGTATCATAGGTGGTTTAGGGGTGTTGGGGTTGTGAAGCCCCTCTAAGCCTTAAAGATATTCTTTTTTTGTGTAAAACATCTTTGAAATAAAATAAAAATAATATTAATAATATAAAATTAAAATAAAATAAATAAATAGCGTTTGAATGCATGCATATACAGTCATCAGCAATGTATGAATGAGCGAATTTCTATAACAAGTCTTAGACTTCATTTTTCTTTGTTTTTTTTCTTTTTTTTCTCGTTTTTCTTCGGTTTCACCGATGATATCTTTCATTTAACCCATTTAAAATGTCTAGGGAGAAGTCAGCCTGCCTCAGCCGCATGCCTGAGGAAGTACGGCTGTTGCAGCAAGCAGATACAATAACAGATTACCCTATACAGCTCTTAAGAGCTGTTGAAGAAGAACTAGAAGAATATAACCGCCGATTACAGCAATGTAAATCTTTTCTTAACAAGTGAGGCATAGGGGGAACCTTATTTAATATAATTATGTCTTTAGGCAGCGGCGTTGCTCTATTCCTATTCCTATTTGCTACTCTTAACTATTTTATCAATAAGAAAAAGAAAAAAGAAAAAACCTCAAAAAAGAATTTAAAATATAAAAACAATTAAACCCTCGTGCGGTTTTGTTATCTTTGATAATTTTAATTCTATGCAGACTTTTCTTACTCTGTCTTTTGTTTGATGTCTTCATTTCTTCTCTTTGCTTAGAGCCGCATTTACCTCTACTTCCAACTTTTGTCTAAAGAAATACTAAACCTATTATCCATATATATATGTATATATATATTTAAGTAGATGTATGTATGCATGCATATATATATATATGTATATATATATATGTATGTATGTATATACAGTTTTTTGTGCTTGCAGCGTATATATATATATATATATATATATATATATATACGTAGGTGT
>NW_013547954.1:0-2343 GCF_000499425.1 Eimeria acervulina
GGCCTTAGCATGCAGATGGGTGTGTGCGTTGTATTTGGGGAAGGCGACCGAATGAGCAGCCTTTGCGTAGACAAGCAAAGGGTGTGTTTGTGCGTGTGCAGGATGTGGGGGCCTGCTGAATGCGTGCGTTAGCAGACGGCCGCCGTCGCCGATAACTTGTATGCGTAGATCTGTTTTGAGCAGGCGTATGCTTTAGGGGTGGTTTGTCGACAGCTTTGCCAGGCAGCGCTTTGGCTGTTTTCGAATGAGTTCCGTCTGTGAGTAGGTGCAGTGTTGTTTGCTGGAGAAGATATTGAGAGGTAGGCAGAGGTTGGAATTGCAGAATGGCAGCAAAACTGGTCAGCTGTGGTTTCTGAGTATACTGCGGTGGTTGCGTGGAGAGGCCTATGCGAGGGCGGCGTGTGGTTTCAGTTTTTGGATACTATTGCTGAGCGACCAGAGACGTCGTTGCGCTAACGATTGTAGAGTGTCTGATGGAGTTGCCATGATCTTGTGCGTAATTTGTGGTGGAGGTGTGTGGTTCGTGGAGTCTGCCTGTCAGAAGAAAGGGATGGACACAGGGACCCGTTCTTGGGGTGAAGGCGTGTGGTTCGTGGAGTCTGCCTGTCAGAAGAAAGGGATGGACACAGGGACCCGTTCTTGGGTTTGCAGGGAATGCGTTGAATGCGTGGAGGAGCGTCAGAAGAGCAGAAGGCATGGAATGTTGTTGGAGCGTCTGAGCGCTGCAGGCTGTGGTGGAGTGTGAGAACAGTGAGGCGTTGGAGGGCGTGATAGTTGTTGCATGGGTGGAGGAGAGTCAGAAGAGCAGAAGGCATGGAATGTTGTTGGAGCGTGGGCGCGTTGCATGGTGTGGTGCAGTGTGAGAACAGCGAGGCGTTGGAGGATGTGATAGTTTCAGTTGGGTTGGGATGATTTGCGAATCAGTGTCGTGCGTGCGATTTCGAGCGTAGCATAGGTGGACGTTGCCGGCGGCTTTTTAATGTGTATTGCACGGACGGGTGAGCTGTTAGATGCTCGGCTGGAGCGCTGGCTGCACGCTGTCTGCGTAGCTTTGGCACTGTAGGGAGCTGGACGTTTGCTGGTGAATGGGTGCTTTTTCCTTTAAAATGTTTAATCGCAAATGCTTCGTTGCGCAATCGCTTGTGTGGCGTGCGATGTATTGTGCTGCATCATATTTTGCACTTACTCGCAAGGCAGGGTGCGAGGGTAAGGAGAAAAAACATTATCGCGACCTCCAAAAGTTGGAAAAAGTGCACCGCACGTGTGAAGCACTGCAAAACAGGGAACGTCCAATTTTACCTTTCTGAGTGCAACCTGTGTGAGCTTGCGGGAGCTGCGAAAGCGTTTTCGCGGAGTGCGGCGTTTGCTGCTTGCCTTGGAGGGCGTCAGCCAAACAGCAACTAATGAGTCACTCAAGTAAAATTTGATCCTTTTTTTTAAATAAGGTGGCCATGAAACACCACATGATATTTCGTGGTTTAGTTATAGGAAAGGATATTTAAACTATTACAGTCAACTACATTTGGAATTTCTACAGCTAATCCGCCTAAGATTTTTTTTGCAAAGTTTAGATAGCGTTATTATAAAAGAAGGTTCTCAAGTACTAGACATTCACGGTTTAGTACCCAAAATCTGCCAAGCTCAATAAATTACTATACAGTATTAGTACTAACAATTAATAGATAACTTTTCGATCTATTCAGGTCGATATTGACAAATTTGTTCTCCTCTGGGATGGGCGCATTTACAAAGGCGGCATCCAGAACTTCTGTTGCACTGTGTTGTGCTTTCCACTGGCGGTGACCTATGCAGAAGTGCGCGTTTAGAATTGCCCATCAGGTGCGATTGGTTTGTTCTTGCAAGCCAAACATATGGAAAGGGCCAATGCGCATGGTGCTAGAGAGGACGCTTGTCAGACGTACTTTAGTGGACGTTGGATGGGAGCTGATTCGGGGGCTTGGTCCTTTGAAGCTTGAATCGACCTGCAGGTAGTACGCGGCTTGGGCGCAAGATGCAGCTTAGCGAAAAACAGTGCGGCCCTTACTTGCATAACTCGTGAATAGCTTGTGATAAACGGTAGTTTTGCAGTGTGCTGTATGCTGCGTTGAAGATGCATTACACATTGAACAGTCTCAGCCATAGGCCATGGGCGTAGCGTGTACCAGGCATTGCTTGCGCAATGGCCTTAAATATGCAAGGCATACGCGTACGCACGCAGGGGAGTGTCCCCCGAAGACATTGGCATGCTCCACAGTACACAACATTCTTCGATAGCGTTTTTATTCATAAACTGTCAGTTCTGGGCATATCCCTGGTTTAACGGAGTGTGCCGATGCAGTTGGA
>NW_013547952.1:0-2126 GCF_000499425.1 Eimeria acervulina
CCTTCGCGTGAGCTTTAGGCTTAACGCACTTGCTGTGCCGTGTTGCCAACAATGCGCTCAAAGCAACTGAATGCCGGATTTCTCTGCGCACGCACGTCGGGCAAGCCCAACGTATTTAGTCCTCTTGCATGTTGCCAACGCAACCGTGGGAGACAAGCTGTCATCTCACTTTCCTCAACCAACACACCAACAAAGAGAGGACGCTGTTGTCAATGGTTGCCTCGGCGGCACTGCGAAGAAAAACACATGCGCTTTTCAAACCCTGTCATGTGACAGCGTGCACAACTACCTACGCAGCCTGCTCTACTGAATATATGCATGGTAAAAACTTCTGTTGCGTCGGCTCGCCACAACCGCATGCAAACGGCATGCTGTTCAACGTGCCTGATGGGTTGGGTGTTTTGCAATAACGTGTCGCTGCCTACTTATTCCCCAAGCAGTTAGGTGAAAAGGCGCACCAGCTGTTCGGCAAGCTCATATGCATCATGCGCCTCAAACAAAACTCATCGTAGCTTCACATTTTTTACTTGCATCCACGCAGATAATTCCACCCCAAAGCTTACAAAGATGCTAGTCCATTTTTAACTAACGCAGCAGCGCACGTCCAGCAGTTCGTCTATGACGGACAACGCCGGCATATCTCTCCCCATTGGTTCCTCGAGCGGTTCGGTGAAAAGACGTACCAACTGTTCGGCAAGCTCAAATGCATCGCGCAACTGATGAAAAACTCACTGTAGCCTCAAATTTTTAATAGCATCCAAGCAGACAATTCCACCCCAAAGTCTATGCAGCCGCTAGTCCATTTTTAACTTCTACGGAGCAGCGCACCCCCAGCAGCCCATCCATAGCAGACAACGCTGGCATATATGGGAACCTGCTACCGCCAGCCTACGCAGAGACGTGCCTCCAGATGTTCGCTAACTTCTCCTCATCTCCTCTTGAGACAAACAGACGCCCAGCAATAGGCACTTCAAGGTCTCGAGCTTCAATTTAAGGCACGCGCGTGCCATGCATCAAAATGCAAATTGGGAAACCAGGCCGGCATTGAGTGCGTGAATACGCGCCTTATTAAGTGTATCTTTCTAGTGGAAGGACGCCGAACTAATTCAGCTAGGTTTCATGCAACGAGGCTAATGTTTTCCACCTATTACTGCATCGCCAATAACCCACGCGCACCTCCCCATTCGTTTGCAGTGCTGCACCGATTAGATACCCCAAGGACAAGGGGATCCTATTCAATTAAGAGCGCCTGCACTTGCGCAACAAGCACTGTGTTACACTCTGGCTGCATAACCCCGGAAACGCCATGAGACAAACCCCGCTATCCTTCGCTCGACGAGCGATCGTGCACGAGCGCGCTGAGAATCTCTGCAACCACTCGTACAACAGTTTGTGTGTTCGTCGATAACTGCCTGGACTACCGTAAGTTTGTCAAACTCTCACAGCACAGACAGCTTAGAAACGGGCCAGCTCCACAACTTGCAAAGTTCCATTTTTCCCTCTCTCCAACCAAGTTACACTCGCAGCCAAGCATTACCACGGGACAGCAGACACGCCAACCACAGCTTTGATGTAAGACGCCACTCAGATGTGCTCAGCACGCTTCCTCACCTCAACCAATCTCCCTGAAAAAAACGCCCAACCCATGCCAGGCATCTCCACACATACGCTATCAGAACCTTCTCACCCCACCCTGGCTTCCTCCCAAGTGCACACATTCCTGCACTGCGACGCACCCACCAGTATTCATCCACGCACAACGCCCTCTCCACCCCTCCCACCAAGCACGCACGTCCTCCTGAATTCCAACCATGCCAAGCAAAAGCGCCGCACGATACACCTGTGAACACTAAGCGCACGCCTGCCCTACCCATACCATTGCCCAAACTACCCACTCCTCGCCAATGCCTGCTCTCAACAGCCTACGCTGACGATAGTTGCTGCGACAAACCTGCTTCCATCCACGTCCGCAGCAACAACCTCAGCACACCTCTCTTCCTCACCCACAAGTGCACTTCCCGCTCAACATACCTACAGCCACCCCCTTCGCAGTGGACATGCTCCTCAAACCCAACAACCGCTCATATGCCACTTACCCAAAGACGCCTGTAGCACACCAGCCGGAT